>NC_089752.1:104102320-104119820 GCF_040412425.1 Macrobrachium rosenbergii
TATATAGCAATCACACATCTGAATCAATTTTATCTTGAAATTATATATATATATATATATATATATATATATATATATATATATATATATATATATATATATATATATATAGTTAGCATATATAAATTTCTGACTCACATCGGAATCGAACCCCAGTCACTAAAATGAAAGACCAGAACGCTGCCAGTTGACCCATACGAGTCATAAAATTAGTTGGAACATAAATACTTCTGTGTCTGAGGTTTTTCCTTGGCAGGCTGCCGCCAAACACACCAACGAATTTTACCCAACTTCCCGACCCAATTGAGCCAGTTGGTAGTATTTCATTCTAATTAGCCCTTCGGCTTGAATATAATACAGCAGAACAAATCAACACATGAGCGAGTGTTTCACAGAAATTAATGTCTGAGTCTCGTCGGGATCGAACCACGGTTTCTCAAATGAAAGGCCTTGGCGCTAAAAGGGGGTAATTCGAATGAAATGCTACCAATTGACTCACTGGTGGGATGGGGAGTTGGGTAAAATTCGCTTGGTATATTAGGTGGCAGCCTACCTAAGAAAACCCTCAGGTACAGCGGTACTTAATCCCATCTCCTTTTATGACTTGTGTGAATCAATTGAGAGACCAGAGTTCGATCCCAATGTGAGTCAGAAATTTATTTCTATGATTAGTTCCACTCTATACATATAAATATATATATACGGCCAACAACCATGAAACACTAAATTACCTTTTACCAACAGGACGTCTTCTGGGGATGGAATAACAGGCGGAAGATTACCTGACTGTTTGCTAAGGTTATTTTGCTGCTCTTATTGTCTAATGGCTTATCCTGTTGCAGATCATTTTTAGATTACTTTGTACCTGTCCATGCACTGAATTATTTAAAGCTCGAGGGCTCCTTTGACTTTTATCTTTCTCAGACATGCATTATACTGCCAGTCATAAGACATGTTATTATGTAATTACACGAATGAAGGTAAAAAAAAACTTCAAAAGATAGGTAAAAGCGGATGCGATTGGCGGAATGAATAACAGCCGGACAAAATGACCACGGATGGACTAAATCGGATGCAATAATAGATTGCGAGAAAGGGCGGGAGATTAGAAGACAAACCAGACACGATGACGAGGAAAACTGAATACTGCCAGATATGTGAAGTAGTGTCCTTTTAGTTTTCTGAAAAGAAAACTATTGTGCCGGCTTTGTCTGTCAGTCCGCACTTTTTTCTGTCCACCCACAGATCTTAAAAATTTCTGAGGCTAGAGCGGTGTAAATTGGTATGTTGATCATCCACCCACCAATCATCAAACATACCAAATTGCAGCCTTCTAGCCTTAGTAGTTTTTTTTTTATTTAAGGTTAAAGTTAGCCATAATCGTGCATCTGGCAACGATATAGGCCAGGCCACCACCGGGCTGTGGTTAAAGTTTCATGGGCCGCGGCTCATACAGCATTATACCGAAACCACCAAAAGATAAAGCTATTATCGGTGGCCTTGATTATACGATATACAGAAACCTCGATTGCGCCCAAGAAACTTTGGCGTATTTTTTACTTGTTTTATATTATGTTTATATTTATGATATATGTGTATTCCCGTTTTATATTATGTTTATATTTATGATATATGTGTATTCCCTTTAAAGAAAACTCACCGATAAGAAAATAGTACAGCCGAACTTTAGCCTGGTAGTTGTAGAGAATATCACAGAAAATTTCAGAATGCGAACTCATTTTTTGACATCTGGGTATACTTAAGAGCCAGCCATAATTACCAAGCACTATACAGAACTTTGTTCCTGGTATGATCTTATCAAAGCAGAACTGCTGGAAAACATCTCGAAACATGTCTCAGTCTCTCTCCAGTTGATATTTTGAACTAAATCTCTTTATATGCAAGGAAATTATCAAGCTCTCTGAGCAGTATTGCATTACCAGTCGTGTTGCAATGACCATTTCGATATAAATCAAACCGCTTTCCCAACATGAATTTCGCTGCAGTTAGTGCATATTGCGCTGTAAATGCCGCAATCGTCTAAATTATGTTAATGCACATTAAGAAACAAACTCCCAGTGGCTTATGGGGTTATTTAAAGGCTCAAGTTCAAGCATTTGATAAAAAAAGTCAGTTGGAAAATAAATAAACTGCACTTTTCAAGTCTTTTTATCACGAGGAGTCGAAATGTGCATTTACCGGACTCAGTTTTTGTCAGTTACAACTTCACAATTTTTCTTGAATAGCTAATTCTGAGGCGTGTCGATTTTTTAATATGTGTGTATTTAAATTCATTAGACTTTCACTTCTTAGATCTTGAGTCTGCACCTGATCAGTAGACCAATACACTGCTTACTTCAATTTGCATTAGTTATAGAAACAACCATAAAAAAAACTCAACAAATTTAGCAGAGAGGTTCCACGAACAACCAGTAAAATCATACTTCCATCTGTTAGAAAGATAAAACTAGCTGTTTATTTAAACTCTGATAAACTGTTATTTTGCCACTATGTGAACACCATCTAGAACTTGCTTGATAATGCATTATTATACAAGGAATGTCGGAATACCAGCGTATACAAAATACCAAAATTTGTTCCATTAATTCGTGTCAGAGAAACGGGGTACTGTATCTCACGAAGAATATCTAAGCACGAGATAAGAATCATGGATTATCGTTCATAGTTATGAAAGATCCGGAGCATGACATTAAATATAGTAAGGTCTTTTTATGGACCAATTGTAGCAAGGAAGATGGAGGGGAGTAAGCAGATTTGGAAGAGAAGGGAAGTGTCTTCACAGGCCAGTTTTACCAGTCATGGGAGTGAATTGTTGATGTTAGATATGAAAGGAAAAAAGAGAATGATTTGAGCTTTCGTGATAAACTGTCTGAATGGTAAAAGGGAAAGAGAAATATGATGATAAGCAGGAGTGATAAAAACGGTAACTTGAATGAAAGATCGGTCACTGCGTTTTCGGAAGGTTCAGACGCGCAAAGAAGAAGAAAGACATTAGGTTAATGGAAGCAATGCATATTTTGGAAATTCTGTGCAGGATAGATGTCGCGGAAGAGGGACTGGAGCAGAAGGAACATAATATACGCGAGGCAATAGTGTTTGCAAGATAAGAGTGAACGACGCTGTTTATGAAGGAGGTTCAGCTGTGTCTGATGTTGGATGGGGCGATATCATGCAAGCAATCTGCACTCGGTGTTCGTCCTCAATTCAGTTGTTTTGATATAAATGTGCCAGTGACCATTTTCTCTTTTTTGAGATGTCATCTCCTCCATGGGGAATCTGCTTAATGCATATAAGTATATACATATATATATAATATGTATACATATATATATATACATATACACACAAACACACACACTCACACCCACACACACACAAACACACACACACCTAATCATACATATAAGTATATATACATATATATATATATATATATATATATGTATATATATATATATATATATATATATATATATATATATATATATATATACATATACACACAAACATACAAACACATACACACACACATATATCTATTGCATATTGTAACGTTTAGGAGGGAAGGACTGTAATGCGCTTACGATCCTATGCATCAGGCTATTCTGCTAACCCTTTGTTGTGTCACAATAACAAGAAAAGTTAGTAACACAAACTCTCCATTTATATACACGAAATTCCCGTGGTTCAAAATTCCAGTCATTCATAAAAAAAAATTGTTGTTTTTTATGAGTTTTCTTTTTCAGCTGCTGGGCGCAAAGGGTTTCCCATCTTGAAGCATTTATAGGTCTCGCAAATACAGGAAAAGAGCTAAAAAATAACAAATGTGCATTGTAAGCAGCACTTGCTACTGTAGTTGACCTAAATACTTCTCAGTATTTTCCTGTGTCTTGAAAAACAACTACATTGCATCCACGGAAAATGTCCACATAAAACAACATTCATAGCCTGGCAATAACTTCCTCTTGAGCACCATTATTATTATTATCAATATTGGAAAGAGAAACCCACAAGATTCTTGTGTATAACTTGTTTACTGGTAAATATTTACATATTACTTTGATCTCGAGCACTTTCAGGTCCTAACTGTGACCCTTTTTCAAGAGATGAGGTAGTCATGCTGGTTCAAGGCCCAGCAGTCTTCTGGGACTTCTTCTCCCTGTGCTGTCATTTATATGATGGCTGTCCTGGTTTCCATTCTCTTGAGAGTTGTTAATCTCCTCCTGTCGGTTTGATATCCTGATCTGATGGTCAGTGGTATTAATCCTTGTGGTATGTGAATAGCCACCATCGGTCTGTTGGGCAGGAGACCTAACCTGCAGGTCAGAAGGGTCGATCTTAGCTTCTTTTAATATTAAAGATCCGCTTATGGGATCTTCTGAGGTAAATCCTTTGTTTCCTTCTATCACTTTAATCTGTCTGATGAGTGCCCTTCCACTACCCTCCTATGACTGATGTTAGTGCTTTTGTATATAAGCCTACTGTTTTTAAAATCCATCCTATGGTCCTTTTCCCAACAATGCCTAGCTATAGCTCTCCCAGTGAGTTGAGTTGTACTGCCCTCCTGTGTTCTTGGATTCTAGTCCTTATTCCCCTATCTGTTTCACCCACATATTTGTCTCCACAATTGTTGCAATTAACTATATATACTCCCCTACATCATCTGCATTACTATCTTCTCCTTCCAATTTATTTTTACATACTTTGTTTTTTACGGTGTTGTCAAAGGTATACACAAATTTATATTTAATTTCTTTCATTTTTCATGTAATTTGTTTCATTTAAGGCATATAAGGGAGGGCAACTATTTTCTTGTTTTCTGTATTCCATGTACTCTCTGTATTTCATGTACTCTCTGCATTTTCCCTGTAAAAATCATCCTAGCTTTGTTGAGTACCCTTTTTCTGAACCATTCCAGGTATGCTAATGTATCAAAGCTTTTATCAATGTAATTTATTTCTTTATCTATCTTACAAGGGTCACACGTTCTCAGCGCCCTAAGAAATAAACCTATTAGAACACCTATTATTATATTATGACTATGAAAAGAGAAAAATGAATATACGAGTTTGTGTGTGTGTGGGCTTTCTATATGTACTGAATTCATATCCTATTTCTTTCCTTTCTATCAAGATGTCTAAAAGGGCAGTTTATTATCGTTACTTTTTTCTAGAGTGAATTGGATATGTTATCAAAGAAGTTTTTGTTTGGTTCATTATCAATATTATTATTTCAGCAGATGAAACCTATTAACACGGAACAAGCACACAGGGGCCATTGACTTGAAATTCAAACTTCCAAAGAATATTGGTTTCAACCTCCCACCGCAGACCCCACACTGCAGCAGTAACTGATCATGATACAGAGCCAGTGATTTTTCATCGCCCTGGGGGACACGCGAACCCGCGACATCTTGAGTGGCATTCCACGACACTAACCACTATACCAGCTGACCAGCAGATCCCTTTCGTATTATTTTCACTGGTCCTATAAAAATTATAGAATAAATACAATAGATCTCTATTAATATATACGACTTCTTGTATCTTATAGACAACTTTCTTGTTTGTAAGTTTTAGAAATTATTAATTTGCATGTACGGAAAGGTAGCTTTTGAAATGAACTATTTCAAAAGCTAACTTTCATCATACATACAAAATAATAATAATAATAATAATAATAATAGTAATAATAAATAATAATAATAATAATAATAATAATAGGACAAGCTGAACATGGTCATATGTTCGTCTTGTAAAAATTGGTTTAACTGAGGTTTATGACGTCGTGCTCTTGTTTGATTTTGTTTTATTTTCTCTCTTAAAATCATAGCTTTCATTATAGGGTATAATGAAATCTATGTTCTCCTGATACTTGTTGAGAGTTTCAAGTTAGCTACCACAGTAAATCGTTAGTATTGCACAATTCGTCGACTGATGTTTTTAAAATTTTTTTTGTCAAGCTATGCTATACAAACCATTGTTCATCATGCATGCAAGATAAAGGACCACAGTCTTCTGAATCTTGAACAGCTTGAAAAATCAAGTTTAATGTTTTTAAAAATAGATAATCAAATAAAATAGATAATAAAAAATAAAGTAAATAATGAAATAAAAACCGTGTTTGATATTTTTTAAAATAGTAATTTTCAAGAATATCAAACGATGGAGAGCACTCCAAACAAATTTCTTGACCGCTGCCTGATTCCTTGCCTGGAAAACATAGAGAAGTGGTCCACGGGCTCCGGCAGGCCAAATTAATTTATTCGCGTGCATGCCCCAGCCCCCGAGGACACGCGGTTACACATTTCATTTCCAATTCGCTTTTTACTTCCATTCGTACCTCTTGCAAGTCACAGAAACCCTTGCGTGTAGTGTATGGTCGGTAGAGTTAGTCTTTATCGGAAATATTTAACGAATTCTCGAAAATAATGTCAACACACTGTAAGGATCCCTTTTCTGATTACTTTTTTCATTTTTATACATGTCTCTTTATACACTTTGCAATAATAAAAGGCTGTCACAAACACTCTGCAAGAGCAGAAGGATTAAAATCTGACCTAATTCACACTGGCCTTGATGACGAAAATCTGGGAACTAATTACAGAACACTCTTGCAATTATGCTTTCTCTCTTTACATAGTGCAGGTAGGAGTAACTCAATTACAGCAACGTGAAAATGAACTGACGGAGCATCTTTGTAGCTATGAACACACAAAGAGAGCATGGGAAAAGAACTAGAGTGCATACAGACCAACAAACATTTGGGATGTCCTCGATTTTTTATTACTTTGTCGGTTTCTGATTCAAGGATCCCCAGTTGACGAAAAGACAGTAATGAAACTCCATCAGTTTATTCAGTATAGAAAAACGGGCGTTTCCCTGTGCGCAGTCATTGTGAACGGATTTTTGTTTAATGACTTGTGATATTGGTCTTTTAGTGAGCCACATCAGAAAAACACAAAAAGCGTATATCTAATAAAATTAGCAAGCTGTCGTAATTGATTTAAAGAAATTTTTAAAAAATTTGTGTAGCACTTCTAGGTACAGAGATTATCTCCAGGACAGAAAAACAGAGAGTTTTGGAATGGTCTAAATATATTTTTTTTTATTCCGGATACTGCAACAAGTAGAATCAGAATCTCATTTAGAAACAGCTTTCTGGGACTGACACTGATTATAAGCGAGAACGCCTTTACCACGACGGGAGTCTTCAGAGTCCCAACGGAGGGGCGGTGTGCCAGATCAGTATGTAAGAATGGAACCTCATGAAAAGACGCAACAAAATGTTTAAGCAGCTGTAGTGATACACCTCTGGGTTCGCCGTAGGGGGTTAGTGCTGTCAGTCGACCTCATGCGGGGCACTATAGGTGTTACTTAAGGTTCTTTGCAGCGTGCCTTCGGCCCCTAGCTGCAACCCCTTTCGTTCCTTTTAATGTACCTCCTTTCATATTCTCTTTCTTCCATCTTACTTCCCACCCTCTCCTAATAATTGATTCATTGCAACTGCGAGGTTTTCCTCCTGTTACACCTTTTAAACTTTTACTGTCAATTTCCGTTTCAGCGCTGAAATACCTCATTGGTCCCAGTGCTTGGCCTTTGGCCTAAATTCTATATTCAATTTAGTACACCTCTGGATAGACGCCATTAGTTACAAATTTCCTCTTTTATGTGTCACTGATCAAACAGTGAAAAATTCCATTTCCTCCAAATAAGAATTGACCGGTGGCCTCCTTGGGTAGATCATAGTCTATTCCCATAACTACGTTGGCCATCGAGTGGAAGTTGAGATCTTGGGCTATCCGTTGTCGCTGATTGTTAATTGACCGGAACACTAGACACCCAGACTAACTTTAGCAACTTATAAAAGATTCATTCTAAAACACTTTTCACTCAAAAACTTTGTTCAGATTTATCAGTAACGTACGAATTTCAGTTACTCCATTTGTTTTTACCAAGGCCACTAAAGTTAATAGCCTCTAGGAGAAATGCGCAACTCATATCAGTGACTGAAATTTTAATGTGGTTATCGACCATTCTCGCACTGGAACGAAAAAGGAAGTAAGGCTGTAAGAAAATATATGAAGACATACAATAAACTGATATAAGAAAATAGTCTGCTCGTAAGATAGACAATCATTAATTAACCACGCAAAAACTTTAGCATGGAATGTGTTATTGAAATAACGAATGTGCTTTATTTCTTCAAACCCTGATTAGGATAATCAAGGAAAAAATTTTTTTTAACAAAACATTTTTGTTGGCATTATTATTATTATTATTATTATTATTATTATTATTATTATTATTATTATTATTATTATTATTGTTGTTGTTGTTGTTGTTGTTGTAAGGAAAGAGTCATTAAAAATGTTAAAACTGAATGACACAGTTCATTAGCTTCTAAATTAAAATTCTTTCGACACTGAAAGTGCGGTGCGCATAACAGTTTGGTGAAACATGCAAAAATGCATTTCATTTAATAAGTTTGGAAAAAATGCAGACACACAATCACACACACACTGACAAGAAAGTCATCAGGCGGAATATTGTGAAACCAACATGAATGTTTGATCTAGCCGTGGCTGTGGTTGTCGTCTCATTATCATTAATGGTAATGTGATTCTGTCGTGTCCTTGGCATTCATTGTAATTCATTTTTTATTTTTTACAGGTTTCTAATAAAATTTCAATGGATTTACGGTCTCTCGTGTTAGGTTTCGATTTTTCAGTGACACTCGTCGCACCCAGTAATTCCCAAAGAAGATATTATCAAAATTTGATATATAATATTCACTTGCACTCACAGAATGAAAAATGGTGTCTGTTTATGGCAAATAGATTTTAGTAGACAAATCTTACAAACGACGTATAGAAAAGTAGCAAACCTTTTATTATATACATTTTTAACAGGTTTTTTGAACAGGTCGATATCCCAGTGAGTCGCATGAAATTTCCACGGTTATTTAAGACGCGTAAAAGAACCATTTGGATTGGGACAGAAAGAATGCGATTGTTTGTCTCCATAGTTTCTCCTCCATATTTACCCTCGCTAACGACGTTGGGAGATTTGTTTTAAGACGCGTCTTCGTTACGTGTGTGTGCTCTAACAAAATATCTCGAACACGAATGAATGGACCTGGATGAATTTGGGCGAACACATTCACAGGCTGGCCGCCCGCCTAGTGATTAATCTTTGTGAGTATCGATGAAGATTTGATGAATTGTCGCCACTGAATTGATCTCGACCATTGAATGAACTGCGACATTTCCAAACCCTTACAAATGAAACCCAGAAGCGTAGATTTTGTAAGCATATCTTCTAAAAATTATGGTGACGATGTTTATAATCAATACAGTGCATTTGTCGGGATGAGACCATTTATTTTTTGGGAACTCCGGCGGAAATGTACAGTACATTTCTCCTGAGCGCTCTCGTCGAACAGTTGCAAAAGGTAGCAGTGATGTCGACATCCAGTGAGGTGCTTTTCAACAGGCTCTTTGTTTCCTGCTTCCTCCCGGCCTTTAGAAACCCCTCTTGAATTCTCTAGAAGGTTGTGTTGACTTATTGTATTTCTTGCCGCCCCTCTAAGTAGATGGTGACGCTGTATGTGTCGCTTAACTGCTTCTTGTCAAAGTTTTGATATGGTCCTTTCCCCTTCAGTAGTCTTCTCTCTCGCCACCTCTAACATTTGCTACAATTCTCCTTCTCTTTGCCTGCTTTTTAATTTTTCTAAATTTACACGTAATCAAAGCAGGTGGTTCTCATTCTCGGTTACATTTAGATTTAAGTTTTCTTCGGATTCTTCATCGCATAACATCTCTGGCGTCCTCCTTTCGGGGCTGTTTTGCAAATTCAATATAACGGACTTCCGGCGCCTTTCAGAGCCTGCCTCCAGATTCAAAGAAACTAAATCCCGGATTTTTTTCGCACCATTGGCTTCCGAGGAGGCATTCAGCGGCTTAGATTCACATTTTCTTTTGATATTGAGCATAAAAGGATATGAGAGATTTATTTGAAAGCCCATTATGAAGCCAGTTCTGTCAGGCAGTCACGGATGGAAGTATCCCAATATACGTAATGTTGACTATTTCTTTTCTCCTTTTCTTCCCTGTCTTACTATTGCTATCTTGTTTTTCTTTTTCTTCTTAACGAACACGCAAGCCTGAATTCTTCCTGGCAAACGTACCTAAAGTAATGTTTGTGAAAACAGATTATTATTATTATTATTATTATTATAGATTATTATTATTATTATATTATTATTATGGTTTTATTAATTTTGATCTTTTACATTTTCTTTGTGGTTGTGCAAGGCGTAAAAATTGAATTTTCAAACCTGTGAGTTTTTGCAAAGTTGCAGGGCGCCTAATAGGCCGGACAAGAAAGTTTGGGGAAAAAGAAAATTAAGCCACAGTAACTTTCTGAGGAACTAAATGACTCCATGATCACATAGCTACTGTCATGACACTACCATAGCTTGTCACTTGCAATTTAAAGTCAAATATTTATACTAGATTTATTGGCAGTTTTTACTTAGATGTGTGAGAATTTATGACAGTTTCTTGTTTTATTAAAATTAACACTTAAAATGAGATGATGATTTTGGCAATGGTCTATCACTAACGTTTCACATTTTTTTGAACCTACTTGAACTAACAAGAAAACAGATTATTTTCCATTTAAGGCTTCTCTAAGCGACTCTAAGGCTTCTAGTCTTTTAATATATCTTACTCTAGTTCTAAGTCGTCTACAAGATTTTGCCCGAATAAGGCCCTTAGGTTGTCCTTTTAAAGATAAAAAATCTGGTTTATATTTTGTTGTGTACACCTTCATTTTTACAAGCACGCACTTGTTGATCACATCCTAAAGAAAAGTGACTGCTCGAATTCAAAATTTCTACCCTAGCTCAGGTGTCTAAAATTTTAGTCAACTCTAATTTCTTTAAAAACCTTGACGCAAACTCTCCTTCCGAATCATCAAGACGGTTTGTTTCCAGAGTATGATCTATCATCCTCTCTTCAGGACCTCAGGTAAAGCTGCAGCATCATCATTCTTTGTATCCTGAGAGCCAAGTTTCATGATGACAGCAGTTTCAATTTAAAACTTTGTACCTGCAAATAATGACTGCATAAAATTACCCTCCTTCCTCTTCTCTACCGGTGTTTAAGTTTTTCACTCACTTTATTACTTTTTGCTGCTTGTTAATTATCTTTTCCATTTTGCCTGTCCTTATAATTGTAATTTTGCAAATTATTAAGTCCATATTTCTCCATTCACTGCCAGCCCGTTCCTTTTACATACATGCAATGTCGAATTTCTCTATTTTCATTTGAATTGTGGCCTTGTGAGTAAGTTTGAATTGTGATTCCTTGATCTGGCGAGGTTCAAAGTCTGCATGATTTAGTTATTACCATTTTTTGCTTTCTCTTGACATTCCGGTCACTTCAAGGTTTTCGTAGGAGTAACAAAGAAATGCTGCAATTTGCCAAGGTGCGGTAAATTCTTGACGCCTCTGCTATGATTAAAGCTTCATGTTTCCCGTTACTGTATCTTTACCGAATATTTCTTTTGATATACTGGACGATCCGTCTTTATTCTCCATCCTAAATCAAAGGCTATGAACTTGATCGACGACCTGATACTTTTCCCATTTTCCGTCTCCTTTTTCTTTACAGCAAGGTGGCTTCTCTATCTCTCTGCTGTAGCTGCTATTTTGACCATTGCTGAGCTCCAGGAAGGACATCCTCCCTTAGGTTAGGTAGCCTCTTTAATATTGTCTTTCCCCAGCTGATGCTGTAGACCTTGATAACTTGTACGTCTTGCTTTCATAAACTGTTAGTCACGCATACATACACGCAGAGTCATATATGTATATGTATATATATATATATATATATATATATATATATATATATATATATATATATATATATATATATATATATATACATACATACACATATATATACACACACACACACACCTAATATATATATATATATATATATATATATATATATATATATATATATATATGTGTGTGTGTGTGTGTGTGTGTGTGTGTGTATAAAAAATGATAAATGGAGCGGTAGACAGATTTAGATTTTCCTGTGGCATCAGAAAGACTTCTATCTTAAGGCACCGTCCAGTTCTGGACACCGTACTGAAAATCCCTAAGAAACATTTATTCATTCTAATTTCCGTTCTAATGACCTTGAATTCTGGCTATGATTAATTTTTGGTGGTACATTCTGAAACACTTTCCTAAATCGCATTTGTTTTTGGAATGTTGATGATAATTATGGCGTGTCTCTAGCATATGAATTTGCATGCATTCAGATTCAACTTACTCTCATTATAATGCGTGTTATGTAGATTAGCTTTTGTGCAGTTACTATTTTCTTAACCAAAATCACCTTGGATTACCTTTCATATTGTAGTGCAGATGAATACTGCCTCTGAATAGCTTATGGCACGCAATGGTGGGAACTAATAAGTGTTTCTGTAGATATAGAATTTTTTCCATTGCATTTGTATTGCATAGCCCTTAGTGTATTATTCAGTGTTGTGAGAATACTTAATATCTAATTCGTATAAAGATAGTGAAGGTCTCTTACGATAAATTAATACCGATTCCACATTTCAAACTTATTACTATTCTTAGTTTCTGCCAACATGCGAGTAAATGCATTGTGAGTCTAATTCTCATTACGAGCGAATTCAAATAATATTGTAGTCAAGCATGCTTCACTTCACTTTCCGGTTGTCTTATATCCGGCTTTCAGTATCCCCTCAGGTTTACTCATTACTCAGTGCTCTGCAACCACTTGAACAGAAATGAGAATCTCTCGACCTGTGACAAGGGATGTTTTGCATCTTACCTCTACTTGGAGTGGTCTCTGGAAAGGAAGAAGAGAGTGCTGTTTATTATTCATGGTGGAGGCTTACGTACAGTGATGATAATGTTCATAATAATGACGAAAAGATGCGTTATGTATACTTCATCTTACACAAATTGCGGCAATACTTCGTCATAATTGCCTTTTTGTCATGCAGAAAATATTCATAATATTCAGACTGTTTGACATGAAGAAGTCCCATGAATCTGTACGGTAGATATAAACATGATGAATGCTGAGCACAAAAATATAAAAACTACATTAATTTTTTTTTTATTTTTATTGGGTCGGGGGCGTAGGGTGGCAGGGGAAAGGGCGTCAGTTCGAGGCCTGGTCACTGAATTGATGTCAGTTATTCATGGACAAGTAAAGAAAACAGTAATGTCGGCAGTTTCCCATTGATTGTCGATTTTTATATGGCATTCTTCATCTTCATGCATTCAATACAATACCGATTGGTAAAAGATATTATGGAATTTTATAAGTCTTCTAATCACTCCAGTTAATAAAGGAAGCGACTTATAGTTCTGGTACTATGCTGGATCTAGTGAGAACAGATACCTCATTTCTACAGAGGGCTAATACCTCTGAGTTTCTGTGTAACTCTAGTTCTTCATTGGAGGGGTGGGTAGAGCTTTCGGCTTGCACGCTGTTGGCCCAGCGTTCGCTCTCCGAGCGGCCAATGAAGAATTAGAGGAATTTATTTCTGGTGATAGAAATTAATTTCTCGTCATAATGTGGTTCGGATTCCACAATAACCTGTAGGTCCCGTTGCTAGGTAACCAGTTGGTTCTTAGCCACGTAAAATAAATCTAATCCTTCGGGCCAGCCCTAGGAGAGTTGTTAACCAGCTCAGTGGTCTGGTTAAACTAAGATATACTTAACTTTTCTGTGTATCTCTAGTCATAGGACTTGAAAGTAAACATCCCAGGGTAAACTATAGGGTTCTTCTATAAAAGTATTGAAACACTAATTAATTTCATGAAAACTCTTTAACCAGAAGCCTATTTTGTTGTGTTCTCAGCTGTGCAGTGCTCTGTGATCTATTTCATTGTTGTTTTTACCTACTGATGAGATTATTCACCCATTTTAATGCAGATGGAAATTCATTTAGTGGTATCCTTGATAGAGATCTGAAATGAATTTGGAAGTGATGATATCAATAATATGACGCTAAAATCCAGCAAATTGGGATTTGATCAACTAACAAGTCTTGTACTGAGCTTCTATCTCATTTTCCATCTTGCAAAGCAAACAACGACTTTGATTAATCTGAATATTTGTCAGTAATCAGTGACGTCCCTTTTGTCTAGAAATAGCGAGGTTTTGTTTGCGAGGGTTTCTGTGCTTACAGAGATGTTGGTGGGAATAACTAATGCTACAGATCTCTTGTTCAACCTTTAAAGGAACGTTATTCTACTATCTGGAGTCAGCATCTTCCCCGAATCTTCATCTATAACGTTAAATTACTTTTAAAATCTATCCATCCTGTTTGGCGACCTTAAATAGCCTGGGCCTCACCTCTCATGGCATTATAGAGTATATTGAAGTATCTCTAACCCTTGAACGAAAGATTTTAGATTCTTTTCACCCCAACATTTTGGTGCATTCGTTCTTCCAGTCTTGCTGATCCTTATGCCCTTGGGGAGAAACAGGCTGTTATGCTGCTCGGAAAAATCATGCGGTATTATGGAAGTTTTGCTGCCGGCGTTGTTGTTGTTGCTGCTGTTGTTGTTTATGTATATTTATTGGTTTCTCTACTTTCGTTGTATTGTGGTATAAGCGCGTTCGTAGTTATCATGGCTTACAAGATGAGGCATCTTAAGATTTCACCACATTATAATTTGTGTATGTATAATAAACATAATATTAACACAAACGTCTCTCTCTCTCTCTCTCTCTCTCTCTCTCTCTCTCTATATCTATCTATCTATATATATATATATATATATATATATATATATATATATATATATATATATATATATATATATATATATATATATATATATATATATATATATATATATATATATATATATATATATATATATATATATATATATATATATATATATATATATATATATATATATATAGAGAGAGAGAGAGAGAGAGAGAGAGAGAGAGAGAGAGAGAGAGAGAGAGAGAGAGAGAGTGTTCTTCCTAGGTCCGGAGATCGTTACAAGCCTACTACCCACCAGTTCACCCAGTTGGTGATTTCCAGTATCTACAGGGGTAAATGATAACATTGGTTATGGGGCTGGCAACTTCTCCCCATGAAACTTGCTAAGAAACTAAACTAGAAGGCTTTACTCTTTTGGCATCATCCCCAAGACAGGAGAAAATAGCATGTGACTGAAAAGATTTACAGTTTTTTATATCAGTATATTTCTTTTCTTATAGGTGAATGTTGCCTCTAAAGTAAAAACATAACTAATGCAATATATAGCATTCATATATATTTTATTCTGATTTATGAACAGCGTTCTTGAATTCTTAGTTATAAAAAGTCAACGTTTCATTAAGTTGTAAGTGAAATATCGTTAAATCTGAATACCGAGTACTCTAACTCTCCAGTGAACTGACCAATATATTTACATGTATCTCAGTTTAGTTGTCCGTTACACGACTCTCTTCTCTTAATGGAATTGCTAATCGCGTGGATATTGCCAGAGTTTCTGCCTGAGATTCTATGTCTGAGAGTTTGTTAGGCAACTTATGCTACTTTGAGTAATTAATGGCCCACTGCTGGCCGAAACCATGCATAATAAATATTCAGTTGCCTCTTACTTTGTTTCTTTTTATCAGATGGCTGACTGCTGCGCTTTACAAAAGGAGCAGTAAGGAAAGTGCATTTTTTCACTATAGGAAATAATAGTTGCATTCGTCTAACTGAAAGTACCCAGATTGGTTTGCTAATCCAAGGTTTAGCTCTCGCCCTCTGATAGCCGTTTACAATTGAAATATCTATATAAACTATACATCTATAAGCATACAGTATAGATGAAATGCTCTCTTGTGCTTAGGAACTAAATGTTAAAGCCAACAGAAAGTAATTTTCTTAGTATTTATTTGATTAGTAGATATATAACGACGAAAAATGATCCTCGATTACAAATATACGTTTTAGAAGAACTTTGCTGTTCTTGATAATATGATTAGCTACTAACACGTATACAAGTAAATCTGACAAACGGTCGTTAAGCCCATTTTTAATTATAAATTCTGTTACTGTAATCAGGCAATGAGGCCGAGTTCATTAGTTTCGAAAGAAAAAAAATTCTTTTTCCACGAATAAACGCATTTTGCAAAACAGTAAGCAAAATAATAAAGTCGGACAAGTTATATACACACACACACACGTAAAATATATATATATATATATATATATATATATATATATATATATATATATATATATATATATATATATATATATATATATATATATATATATATATATATATATATATATATATATATATATATATATATATATATATATATATATTAAATTCGTAAGCAGGTTTGGTTAACAGTAGGTGGTTGTGAGAGGGGGAGCAATAATTTGCTTTCAGTAGTAAAAATGTTATGACCTCATTATAACGTAATTATGACTTCTTGAAATAACGCCACAGACTTGGAAAAAGTCTAAATTGGGCTTTTTAACAGCTAATAAGAAAGTTCCGAACTTTACAATTGATTATTCGATACCAAATTAGGAAGATGATAGCTTGTCGAAAGTGGTGGAATAGGTCAGATAATTTTACAACCTCATTATCATATTACAATGTTTATAATGATGTCAAATAATGATGTTAGAGAATGGAAACGATGATCAGCAGCTACTATACTTTTTAAAGTCTATTTTGGTCTTATTTCAGAATTCTGGTTCACTGATACTTTCAAGCCAAAGTGTCGCAAATAATTCTTTGTACTAATATACCAGATAGAATTTGGACAAAATATGTATCATATATCCTTCAGTTAAACTGATTTAACAGAACTGAAGTTACGTGATGTTATTACAAAACCCTTGTATTTATTTCTTCTGAATATGAGAACCATGAGCTGAAATAAGATAAGTTTACAAAATGATAATCACATACAGGTATTTTACAGAGTGAAATTTCAGGCCCTATGGATATATTAATTCTTTGTTCACCCTTTTCTGTTTATCGCTTCTGTTTATGGCAACTAAAATTCTACATTTCTATTACCATGTCGTATAGTAAGTGCCACTGTCCCATACTGTTATGAATGTAACCGAATATATGAGAGAATTCATATGATATCACATTCATTTTAACCCGTACGCATTTAATGTTAAAGTCATTATCACGTAATGTGATGCCAATCATGTCATATCTGCCTTTCATTATCGCATTGATGAAAACAAATATGACAGCTAGTATATTTACAATTCAAATGGGCGTGGGAATTTTCAGCTTTTAATGTGTTTCCATTTAGCCGACAGCATTTAGAGGACGTATGTTAAGGTCTAGTCGTGCTCACTAAGTATAATGGGTGTGAATAATTTAAAGAAAAACAGTGATTTACTGAATGCCTGTTTTA
>NC_089752.1:104124820-104129820 GCF_040412425.1 Macrobrachium rosenbergii
ATATATATATATATATATATATATATATATATATATATATATATATATACATACATATATATATATATATGTATATATATATTGTCAAGAAAAAACAAATATACATAAGTTCAGATAAAACAACAAACACTCAAACGTGAATGAATATAAAGAAGTGCATTAAAGCAACGGATGATAAAACACACTGGGAATTATAAGATCACACGCAATTATCCCTTTAAGATTAACACTTAAGAGTAAAGAGATCATCAAATACACAAATGGTTCAATGAAGGAAAACCTCCGGAATTGAGTTGTGTAACCTTGTGGCTGGTGTCCTTTGTGCCGAATCGTAAGTGTAGGTAATGATAAATAAAGATGTCACCAACATAATTAACTTTTATTGAATGAAATACTACAAAAAGCCTAAAAATCACTTTATCATCAAATCAGAGAAACAATACTCTCCCATTTCTAAAGGTAGAATAATTATTTCCAAAGAGCCTGCATATTTTTGAGCCCTGAAACTCCCATTAATCATGGTAAGTCTATCATTTTGCTTTAATATGGTAATATGATGAATCATTGCGCAATTACCGTCTCTTATTTTGTGAGCCAGTAGTGCTAATATTTTTTTAAGCTAAGAAAGTTTTGTTTCTTGTTTCTAGTTATGACTGAAAGAGGAAGGGAACAGAAGTCAGCTCGAGTTGTAGATGAAATATATCTAAAAAAAATCATTCTGTCTAGGTTCTCAACCTCTGCCCATGAACATCATTAAAGGGGGCTTTATTAAACTGATACTACAAGTTCCATAGCTGACACTATTGCTACAATAAAAGTTACTTATCTGTTTACGGGCAGCCCTGTTATTATCATTATTATTATTATTATTATTATTATTATTATTATTATTATCATTATAATTATTATTATTATTATTATTATTATTATTATTATTATTATTATTATTATTATTATTATTATTCAGGAGATAAATCCTATCCATATGGAATAAGCCCACAATGGCCATTGACTTGAAATTCAAGCTTCCAAAGAATATAGTGTTCATTCGAAAGCAGTAACAGATAATTGAAAATACAGAATGAAGAGATCAGTTGTTATAAAAATAGATAAAATAACAAGTGAATGAAAAAAATAAAAATGTAAGTAAATTATTAAAATACAAGGAGAATTGTATGAGGGTAGTAATGCGTTGAATTTTCGCTTGAACTTCTGAAGTTCCCTAGAGCAAGAGCCCGTGCCAGCGCAAGGCTGGCTTAATCTAAAACAGAGCTACTTACCTAAATAAAGATCACAGACGATGAGCAGCCTGTTAGCAAGAAGTGCCCATCATGGCGTTAGCAGAAAGCTATATATCCCACTCGGTCGTCTACCGGATTCCGGTAAGAATTGTCACAGAATGTAGCAAAACAAATATGCTAATAAACGAGAAACACACCACGGAAGTTACAGGTAAATGAATACAGTCCTAACCCTCTGATAGTAAGGAAACCACTAGTAAAGTCATTCTCATTGATGCAGATGCACAGACCAAGTTATTTATGGCCATATTTAGACTTCAAAAACAAAAGAACGTTTACCTTTTACATCCCACTGAAACATTTCATCTGTATGCTTTCTTAGAGTGAGTAATATAATCAATAAATTAAGAAAAAATAATTTCATGCTCCAAGAAAAATTCCTCGTATTTTTTAAAAGCAAAAAAGATGACAGAAAAGTATAAATATAGGTAACAGCAACATATACAAAACTGGGGTTTTTGACGAAACTCCACCAAAGAATTATTGTAAATAGCCTATGGAAAATCATGTTTGCTGAATCTCCCAAGAGGATTGCCTAAACAAGTATGTGTACCTCGACTGTTGGGATTTATTAGGAACTCAATCAATGTGCTACTGCAAAATGCAATTGTAACTTTCAGTTTCGGAATCTGTATTCACGATGATTTGCTCAAATGTGAGAGTAGGAGATACATGTTTCCCGTTGCAAAGAGCATAGTATGAATACTTTCCTGTTTGCCACATGAAACATGTATCTGCAGAATCACAGTTTCTTCAGCCATTATGTAAATACACACATACACCGTACAGTGTATATATATATGTATGTATATATATATAATATATATATAGTGTCACGATGCATTCCAAGTACCTGGTTATTACACGGCTAATCATAGAATTCAAAAATTTACCTCGCTTCAGCCAAATAGCTGAACTCACATAACAATAAAAAATTACGATTGAGTACTCTAAACGTAACGGTAATCCCTTAAAAAGCTCATCACTCATGTGAAAAATCAAACTAAGTTTATTAAAACTTATGTGAGGTATCAGCAATTTAACAAGAAATATACTAGAGTAAAAGGGCATCACTCCTTCAAACAACTTTAACTGTCTCCCTGGTCTTAATTCACTTCAGCAAAACTAAAGGAACAAAACATGTTTATCACTTTGCCTTATGCACACACAATTAATCCTATTCACTGGTGGTCAATAAATGAAACACTGTTTTTTTAAAAACACTGAATACAAAAATTTATTGTTGAATTCAAAATTTATAATTAGAATACACAATCTGAAAAATTTACTATTACTTGAAAACAACACAAGAATTGAATTAATTCTTGAGTTAAATTATTAAACAAAGCTAAACTAAATGTTAAATCACCAATATATAAAATGTGAAAAATCAAGAGATTGCAAACACAAGAACACACAAAAATATACAAAAGATTTATGAATAATAATTTCACTAAGGCAAAAATTCTCTTAATATACCTTATAATACCATGGTAATAATAAGTAAGATTCACTTTACCTAACACAAGCTTGTGAAAACCTTTGCAGAATCACAGGACATGCAGCTGCTTTTGATTCACAAAACACACTTTTTTATAGGCGCCGTTACCAAATCACTTTTCCTACACACAGATCTCAAAAGCTAAGATTAACACCAGTGACCACAAATATTCTAAGTTAATAACTTATCTCTTTTGAAGAGAGAGAGAGAGAGAGAGAGAGAGAGAGAGAGAGAGAGAGAGAGAGAACTGCTATGAATGGTCTCTGAAATCAGAATGAGCAAATTTATTGGATTCCAGTAGAACATGAAACACTCAAATGATGTCATTAAGACTTTTTGGGAATGAGATACGAGAGAAAGTTTTAGAAGAAGGAAGCAAAACGTTTTGAACTGCAGTCTTACAAAACATGATGTAATCAAAAGGGTATACGTAATCAAAAGGGCATATGTGATTTGAACAAAAAAAAAATCATATGGGACGCAATCAGAACTATACGTGATCAGAGCTATGTACATAACATTGTGAAATCATTTGTCTTCTCATTTGGGACAAAGCTTTTACAGAAATCTTTACACAATTAAAACATACTGCAACTGGCTAATTATGACTGGCATGTTTTAAAAACAAAACGAAAAACCTGAGTTGGTTTTCAGAACGGATCATCGATTGTTATCTTGACCTGTCAGCACATTATCTTTAGTGCTGACAGCTGAAGTGAAAAAAGCCCTTCACTACGACACACACGAGCTGCTGATATACTACGTTACTATTAAAAATGTATTATTAATTCTGAATTACACTGTTAAGCTATCTTAATCACTAACTCTTTTGAGATCTGACATTACACTACATAGGGTATTTCAACAATTATTATTACACATAACACATGATCAATAGAAGAGTAAATATATCAAAACATGGCAATATCATATACATATATATATATATATATCATGAATATATATATATATATATATATATATATATATATATATATATATATATATATATATATATATATATATATATATATATATATATATATATATATATATATATATATATATATATATATATGTATATATATATATATGTATATATATATATATACATATATATATATATATGTATATATATATATATATGTATATAGTATATATATGTATAAAACATATATATATATATATATATGTATACACACACATTTACTTATATGAATGCAAAGATAATCACGGAACGCATAAAAAAATTATTGGGAACTTTAGGAAACTGACGAAATATTTTACAAAATAGTAGAATATTTTGGAAAACTGAATCTGTTGTAAAGCATGTGATACATCCATTCTCAGACACATAAAACCTGAGGCAAACAGTACTTTGGGGACAACATCATTGTGATTGAGATCAGTGTTTACAGGAAGCCAAAGAGCAGTAACCTAAAAGAGCACCTATTCAAAAAATCTCCATGAGATTCACAGTAAACAGCGTAACAGTGTATTCGATGAGGCAAATCACATTGCTGAAGCAGCTGCAACACTGATAAAAGTGAAATCTATAAGAAAGCACTAAAAAGACACTTCCTGAAAATAAGGAGGTACCATGCCTTGATAAAGCTATTTACCTTTTACTAGAATCGTTCCAAAGTTTCTCAGTATTTTGTTTTTAGGGAAAGAAGTAGAAGTCTAAATCCATAATCATTTCCTCTTCAAGTTTGTGACTGACTTCCTCCATGGAGACTTATTTTTTGTTCTTTTGGAGAAGTGTACAAATTTGAAAGTACTGCAGTGATGTCGGGTGCTGAAATACCGAAGGTTAATTTGCATCACACCCTTCAGTATGGTGCAGGCAACATAGCCATCAGTATCTGTGGTATTAAAGGAAAAGATAGCATTCTCGAAGTACTTCATAACAACCAATGCACCGAAGTAGACAATCATCAGATTTATGAAAAGGACAGACATGTCATCTGTAGTAATTTCTTCTGAGGTCCTTTTAATATTCAGAACTTGCTTTGGAAAGCAATATTTTTCTTAAAAGCCGAGTGGCCATTATGGTCTGGATTTCTGCAGATGGCCAACAAAGGTCATCAGTACGTCTTATGCCCCTACCAGAGACTCGCATGGAATTAAATACTGCTTTGCTCAATTCAAAATGATCTCTGTTAGTGCATTCAAATGCAAATATACTTTAGTAATGG
>NC_089752.1:104134820-104169820 GCF_040412425.1 Macrobrachium rosenbergii
ATTACTCGGAACTCATCGTCTATTACCTCCCAGACCAAGAGTGCATTAAATGTCAGATTTAGTGGTACACGGAAGTTGAAGCTTCCCATAAGTTCAGCTTCAAAAGCTTCCATTTGTCTTGGAGGATTTTTATCTACATATGACTTAAAGGACAACTAACCCTATGCAGAAAGTGGTATGAGAGAGATTTGACCACGTGACTGATAACTCATATCGTCAATAACAAAGAAGGCTACTGATGGCTATATAAAATTTGTGATTAATTGCTAATAACAAGACTAAGACTTTCCCCTGTGAGAATACTCTTCAACGCCACTATTAAATATATCTCCACTGTTCTTCCATAAGCGGTTATTTATTTTGCATCGCATAATTTGTTCATATATTTAATAGACGAGTTTTTATCTCTGTATCATTTAGCGGACTGTACCCATCCTCTGTATATGGAACTCTGTATAGGGAACTTTTCATCTTTTACAGTTTATGCATGTGGATTCGATCCCGTAATACAATTTTAAAAAAATTGGTCTTTGTTCAAAGTTTACATTCTTTGATCATAATGAAATGTGATGTACAGGTAGTCTGTCTTAATAAGAACAAGAATAGAAATACTGTATGTATGTATGTATGTATATATATATATATATATATATATATATATATATATATATATGTGTGTGTGTGTGTGTGTGTGTGTGTCTGTGTGCATGTATGTATGTATTGATATACACACATATATATTCAGTATATATATATATATATATATATATATATATATATATATATGGATGTATGTATATATATTAGTTTCTATTTTTGAAAAGCAGAAGGAAAAATGACCTTTCAACCAAGGAGAGATCATTTTCCGAAGGAAGAGCTTGACATTAAATTCTTATCTTTGAAAGTCAAGACTTTGAACGATCTTGGGGATTAGGAATGTATTTTGCACTCGTGATTTCCCTGACAACAGCGTTTTACCTTCAGGGGAAAAAGTAGATAAAATATTAAAATCTACTGATACTTAAAGGAATAAACTTACGAAAGTTCATGGAAAAATTCATTCTGTTTAAAGTGCATTAGACCGACGTAGTAAAAATGATTAGTATTCAGTAAACTAAACGTAAATTAAGGGACTCTGATAGAAATGACAAATATAAAAAAAAAATTATTGTTACTGAGAACTATTATATAATATACATTAATAGATATGTAAAAAACGTGAATAAAATCACATTTAAAAAATGGAAGTACTCGAGAATCATCATATTTAAGAGATGGTCCGTGTAAGTGATTAAATCTATTAAATGATGAATTGCAGATGACTGCAAATTTTTCTACTTTTTACTTGGTTTTGTTACCATGCATGATTACGGATGTTTCTTGGGGCCGGCTTGGTTAATGATATGCGGTTCCTCTTTTGGCTCTGGAAGGGGGATTTGTTTGATTTAAATTGCCTCTTACGAAGCGTGAGACCAATGTTTTGCAGAGGCAACATACGCTGGCGCAAGCACGGATTCCTATTTATGCAAACTTATTCATTTCAGACGACAAGTAATTGGCGATTGGATAAACAGGGCTTCACTCAACTATTCAATGTCTTCATTACATGAATGATACGCGCGCTCACAAACACACACATACGCACAAACACATGTGGAAGGAGAGCAACATTTGTTTTTATCCATGTAGAGGAGAAACAGCAACTGTACTAAAATGTAGAGCAAGAGTATAAGTAATAAATAAAATATCTCAAGGAAGGACAACGGAACGACAGACTCCATCAGAGCAGCCGTTTTCTTTACCGAATTTACTGTTGTATCTCTGCCTATCTTTGAATTACCAGTTCTGACGACCATGGGCATAATAAAAAAATATGAGGGAAGGTTGAAAGAGTTTTTTTTTTTGAAATTAGAAGAACTGAAAAACTAAAATCTCTGAAATAGTGTAGAGTTTGGATCGATAATTGCCTAATTCACGGTAAGTTGATTGTACTGTGTATTCCTAGTCTGTGTTCCTGTGAAGAAGCTTAGTTTCTAATTGCTAAGTCATACCAGGGAAAGTTTATCTCATTTGGGTTCGTCCTAATTAACGAGATGATGACCTCCAATCTGATTTAATCATTATACCCGCATTGGTATAATTTTCAGATATGTTCATATATTTAAATGAAAAAAATTATGTTAAGAATTATACATACGTCCAACTGTTATACAGGAAGTTTATGTTTTATGGAATAATACGTATTAAATTTATAGATATAAATTAATATATAGCACTAAAATGGGATCTAATTATCAAAGAGATCTGCCCTGTAATGCTGACTTTACTCTGTACACTTATGAATGTTCTGACAGTTTAACACTGTAAGTTTTCATAACATTCTTCTTGTGTCTTTGTTTTCATACTTTCCTTACGAGTATTTTATATTCGTCGACAAAGCCCTGATATTTCATACAAATGCAGCTACACCAAATAATGTATGGAACATGAGCGCCATAGCTTTGTGTCTTGAAGACACTGAAAAGTTGACGTTTTGACAAAGAGATTCTCATGGTTATCATACAATCTTCTCAAAAAGTGTTTGTCTCTTTTTCATTAAAAAATATGAAATCTTATCAAATGAAATGTTTTCTCAGTTGAGTATTAGTTTTATTTGATGTAAATGACATTTTTTTTTAGTCTAAAATCGTGTTCCGCTTTTGAGAATCGAAATATCACAAGATCTGACTTAATCTCTTACGCTTTGTTCGAGTGGTGTTAATATTACATCGAAATTTTTTAGCGAATTATGAATAGGGTTGCATAATGTGGGCCACGTCCGCGTCGAAAGGATTATCAATATTCTGCTTGAGAATTAAATCACCGGATTTTAAATAGATTTTATCACTCGTGTTGTATTAAAATAAAAAAAAGCCTTCGTAGAACGAGTGTTACTTTCCAATACTTCTGACTTGTGCCCAACCATGGGTATATCAGCTGAGTTTGAACTTTTTTCTTTCATTAGTCTCATTTCTAAAACTTCCCGATTATTATATATTATCTACCTTTGTTTGGCCGCTAACTTCATTTGTTACATCTCAATATCTTACTGGTAACATCTCAGTACCGTTCTTCCTTATTAAATCAGAGAAGCCTGCAAATTTTTTATTGTAACGCAAAGTGACCAGGAGACAATAACCTTGCTACAAATCGATTTATTATTTCAAACGAAAAGTAATTGGCGATTGGGTAAACAGAGCTTCATACGTGTATTGAGTGTTTACATTGCACAAATGAGACGCGCACTCACGAACGCACACACATACGTACAAACACGTGCAAAGAGAGTAACACTTGTTCTTATATTCGTAGAGGAGGAGGAGGAACTCTACTAAAATGTAGAATCAGAGTAAAAGTAAAAAATAAAAGTCCAAACATCTCAAGGAAGGACAAAGGAACGACAGACGTCATCAGAACACCCGTTGCCTTTACGCAAATTACTGTTGTAACTCTGCCTATCCTTGCATTGTGTGGGAGTAAGAGGAAGGAGACAAAGAAATGACTTAAGAATTCGGACGGAAGGGCCTCGTATTTAGGTGGGGTTGCTCAAAACAAAACAAACAAACGGAAAACAAAACAAACAAGCGAAAAACAAATAGAGCGACCTCCAATGTTAAGTTCATTCTGTAACAGCATATCGTCGAATGTTTCCCCCACCACCATCGCCATCACCATCGCCATCACCATCACCACCATGCAGTGCATCGCTCCCCTCTGTCTTGCCCATAAATGCTTCCCGAATACAAAGCCTTTCTGTCCGAATTGTTCTGTGCTTTCTTGGTCTCCTTCCTCGTACTTCCAGACGTCATTGTAAAAAGGTTTAATCGTTTTTAACAAGTTCTTTCTACACAAAACATCTTGATTAATTCAGCTACTCAGTGTCACTTTTTACCACCGAAGTACTAGATCTCAGTTATAATTTCGTTAGTATCCTCAGCAGTCCCCCAAAGAAATCTCATGCACTGATACATTTTTGTGTCTTATCTACCAAATCAGAAAATAGATGTTAACAGTATACTCTTAACAAAGTTTTGCTGTAATTTCCTTCATTCGCTATTTTTTTTTACTTATGAAAGATGTAGATCTATGCTTTACATATTATTGGAAAGAAGTAAGAAGTAATTATTTTATACACTTAAATATACACTAATTCAGCATTGATTCAAAGTCAACAGAATTGTAAACCTTCCGCCTTGTACAAGATACACCAGTGAAACGGTTTTTGAGGTATTATACCAACTTTAAAACATGAGTGTTTGAAAGAAGTCTTTCATAAATTTCTAAGATTTGATGATAGATGCACGGTAGACAACGTCAGTTATACCGTTTGTAAAATTTTCGTCCTGCTAGCACTAATAACTCCAAAACTTTCTTTTTGCAAAGGTATAGGTGATGAAATTATATCTTTCATGAAATAATTTCCCATAATATATAGATGTACTTCATAAAAATAAATGCTGTGGAACTTCTGACCGCACTCTAGATCGGCATGTATTAGATATAAAAAACTATTGAATATTAATTTTCACATCAGCGCGTGGAGGAATAAGCAGCGGAATTTCATCATTGGGAGCATGAAGAACTGAAAAACTGTAAGGATATAATCCATTTCATCAAAATCAAATCACCCAAAAATGTCAGAATTCAGTCCATGAAAAATGAACTACAGTATTCTCACTGCTACTATCATCCTGTCTGATTTTACTGACAAGCTGCAATTTTATTGAAGAGAACCACTGTGAGGTTTCTGAAATGGGAATTACTCTTCAAAACTGACTACCTTGTATAATGTCTTTCTATCAGTTAAATCACACGCACACGCACATACACACAATCACACAGATACATATACATATGTATATATATATATACTGTATATATACACACACACACACATATACATATATATATATATATATATATATATATATATATATATATATATGATCAGTCAGATACGTCATTTATCGGTGACACGTTAACGACAAGGAATTGGGAAGCAGGGTGCAAATTCTGACCAGTTTCGGTTTTATTTATAAGCCCTATACATACATATATATATGTGTGTGTGTGTATACATATACGTATATATGTGCATATATATACATATATATGTATTATATGTATGTATGTATGTATGTATGTAAACTTGTGTTGCTGTATATTCCCTTTAAGGAGCAGTGAGACCAGCAGGTGTTAGCCTTTGGCTCCCAAAAAGCCTTTTGGGGTGTTGTTTGTAATGTAACTTTTCCCTTTATCAAATTTCATGTATATAAACACACACATGTATATATATATATATATGTATATATATATATATATATATATATATATATATATACATATACATATATATATATACATATACATACAGGTACATTATGGGTCTTTTTGTTTCCCTTATAAGCTGTGGCACTAGCAGGTGTTAGCCTTTACCTCTCAAAAAAGTCTTTTCGGATGCGTTTGGTTACAATGTTCTTTTTCATACTGTGGTTACAACCAGCGCAGTCTTCTACAAATAAACATTTGACTCAGTGCTTCGGTCAGCAGGGGCACAATGGGTTTTAAATGGAGCTTTCCATCTGTCCGTCCCTGCGCAAAAACTGAGTTTGGTCATTTGATTTAGCAACCGAGAATGCTATCGATCGTGCAATTTGGACCCTATATTTGAATTCCACAAGACATTGATCATCAGGGAAAAGAATATCACATTACGGAGCACTGTAGCTAGTTACTATGCCGTTCTATTATTTTTGTAGAACTTGATATGATTTAAGGAACATTAGTATTACCACCAACATTACTACTCTTTATATATGCTTTTCAAATCGTCAGGTCTTGGACAAGAAATGAAAAAAAACATTATGAACTGATAAACACTGTGTTATTTACTTCTTATGCATTTATTCATAAAATACTTGGGCAATTCAAGTTCTTATCCACAGGGTGGGTAGTTTTTCAAGATGCACATAAGGTTTTTATGTCTCCATTATACCCTGGAAAATTCAAATAAACTTCTGCACGTTCAAGGTGGTTTGTAACTACTAAAGCAACATTCCTCTACGGTCTTTTTCTGATACCCCTTTGGGCATCGTTCACACTGACCGACTTTATACTGCCGTTACTCACAAGCGACACAGTGATTATATTAATGTTTCCCTTATGGGACAGAGATAACGCTCATATATGGGGAACTCGAGAATCAGCTGGTGTTTCCCTTCCACCTCCTTCTTCTCTCTAAATTTTGTATGGAAGTTGAGTTCTGTCATTGTTTACGAGCTTAATTTTCACTCTGAATATTTTCTGTCTCTCAGGTCATAAGGCCTAATATTTTTTTCATCAAGCTGTGACACTAAAGAAATGTCAAATACAAGCACACACGCATTTTCTGTTTGAGGAGTAATTCAGCGTAAAAAATCTTTAGAATAAAAAAAAGATAAAAAATTGGCTTTTCCCCGAATTCAGCTCACAAAAAAGTAAACAAAGGACGTCATAAAAATTCGTTAGTGTCGTGGTAAAACAGATGATTAAAGTTAGGCGTTAAGGAAAATAGTGGATATAAACATTCTCCGGACGACTAACGTTGCCATTATAAAAGTACGGACTAAAGTGTGAAATCGTGTTACGTTTTCAAGAATAATAAAACTCCACTGGAGATTTAGCAGAGTCAAATAAATGTTTTGAGGTCATATTTTTTACAGCAGTACGAAATAAGGCTTGCCTCTTAACGAAAGCATAACTTGTAACCTCCCCCACCCCACCCCACCCACACGCACTCACAAAAAAAAAAAAAAAATCAAGGTCTCATATCCTGAAAGAATTTTCCATGATCACGAGAATGGTCTGGAGAGAGAGAACATCAAACGGATTCAGCATGACGAGAAGGGACGTGATAGACCTCTAAGTCGGCTGGAGACCTATAATGGCTTTTAAATGGGCTCACTTGCACCCTCCAGGCCTCTGCATCACTACCCCCACCTCGACCACCACCCCCACCACCATCACCACCAACAAATATATTCGACAACCGACTCCCATATTTTAGGATGCTTGAAGTTAGTTGCTACACGATGCACGGTAATCGAATTTTAATACCTCAGCTGCGAAGATTTGCCTTCGCATTCTATTTTTCCGTGAGAAATAGCGCATGTATATTTATGAATGCTTATCAGTCTTCTCCAAAGACCAGCAAATACTGTTATGAAAGTTAACATACAGGCTTACGTTATTTTTGTATAATAACACGTTCCAGCATATACTGTGACCACCGATGATAGTAAAATATTTTCCTGCTACAGTCAGGGTTTTTATTTTTGTGTTGCAGTTGTTTTTAGGGAGGTAAAACTCCGGGCTGTAGGAGGCAAATGCAGATGTGATGAGGTAACTAAAACAAATCATTCTTTCCTGGCTCCAGCGAATTTATGGTTGCGCATCTCTCGGCAAAACCATCGGAATATATTATGAAAGGTCGTCTTTCACCCGTAATCAAAACAGATTCGTTCCTTTCCTGGTTAGGCCCCACCCTTCTTCATTTCTTTTCTACTGTTGGCGGGGGGAGGGGTTGAAGTTAAAAAGGGAATTAGGTCACACCTCTTTTTGTCCTTTGCGTATACAAGAGACAATTTAGATGTGAGAATTATTTCTTGAATGTGAAAGTAAGAATGATTGTATAGAAGAATGTTTCAAAGGGAAAGCAAGAAAAGCTATGTGAATGGTCTGTGAGCATCACTACGAAAAGGGAAATGTTTAAACTACTTGAGATAACAGCATAGTGGCTATTTTCAGGTCGACCGCTATCTGACTTCTGAATTTCAAAGTTCCACCGAATTTGGATGTTTTATTGTCCCATTCATATTGCTTGTTTTCATGACTGAACCAATAACTAGTTCTTGGATAGCTAGTTGGAATTCTAACATAACAGCCATTTTTATCTGAATATCAGTGCGTAATTATGGGTCTTTCTTAACCCCTCTTTCTTATTATCTTTCTTTGAATATGAGTGTACGTATAAATCTACTGTAAATTTTTAATATAAATTTTCATCTGGTCATTGGAAGATGCGATATCAGTGTGACTTGGATTAGGATCTTCAGGAGGTACTGTGAGTCTGTGTTAAGCACTGTTCTTTAGATATCGTTTTTCAGTGTACCTTTCATTGTGTGGAATGTCAGCCTAACATTAATTTACATTTTTTTTATAACGGGCAGTGAACATGACACAGAGTTTTGGTGTAGAGCATGTGCAATAATTTTTATATGCATTAATGATTTCACGAAATCTTATCGTTATTTTTTCTTCACTTTTGAGCGGTAGAGCAGGTGTCAGAGCTGTGCGAACATTTGCAATAACTTTGGGCCATCCCCATGCAGATATACCAGTTTAGTAGTCCCCACAGCATCTGCTAGGAGGGACACTGAACAGGGCATTTATTTTTCGTGGCTATTTGTCGTACTGATATCTTTTCCCATGCCCCTCTCAACATGCAATTGGGATTAGCAATTTGTTAAACTACACCTAAAATACTTGTGTGTGTGTCTTTGATTTTCAATTCCATTATATGAAGCTGTGCATATTTTATACAGGTATTCAAGACCTGTAATTTCAAAAGAGAAACTTTGTACTGCAGCCTCTTTACTGCATTTGACATTCACTTTGGCTTTCGTTTCTGCTATGCATATTTTATAACATTACTTTGTGCATTGTGATTTCTTGTGTTGCTCTGCACTAAAAGTTTATTTTCTGAGTCATTTTGCAAAAGAATTTTTTCATCCTGTACGTTTTCCAAAATGTTTTACATTTGGTTTATTTTAGTGTAAAGTTGGTGATATTCTATTTTGCTTGATGTTCATGGTCAAGTATTTTTCATTTGCAATTTTAGTTATTTCTTAATGGACAGATTTTACATTTATAGTTCCTAAGAGTGTGCTCTTCTACTGTGATTTTTATTAAAAATCAATTTATATTCGAAACACTTTTGTCATTTCCAGTTCCGAAGAGTATGGCACAATTGGCAACTCTATTTCCAGGTGCTTCATATTCAAAAGTTATCTGTGTCATTCCCATTTTTGAGGTACGAACCAATTTTTGTTTTAATGGACGGAGGAGAATTTTCACAGGAAAGTATATATTTTACTTTTTCTGATTGCAGTTGGTTACGTTTGAGTCCGCGTTTCATTATTATCCAACTTTTATTTAATTGTTTGTAAGCCAATATTGTCCGGATATGCAACAAAACTCATAAACACAGAAACTACTTCAACACATCATTGACAAATGGACGAAAAAAACTGGACTTGATGAAATAATTGAATGAAGTTCGATATTCGCAGAACTAATCCAGAACAGCAGTCAGATGGACGAAAGGCAATAGGGATAAAAAAAAAAAAAATGACACTGCTCCTGGTGTTCCAAAAGCACCCAGGTATCAAGGTTGTTGGAAAGAGAAATTAAAATTGGTTTGGAATGAATTCTATTTTCCAGCGAAGATGAGCCGGAGATTATTTCTATCCGTACCAAAAACTTAGATCGCGAAAATGCAGGCGTCTTTTTAATTTGTAGCCTACGAATAAACTAAAACTGGCTAAGAGATGTTCAGTTAAATTTATTGCCAGCGTGTACAATTGTCAGCCTGTCGAAAAGAAAAGTTCAGTTCAATTTAAAGAGGATTTCAGGCTACTTACCTTTTTCATAGAAAGCCACAGTTTTCCTCTCGTTTCATTGAAACGTCAGAAATAAAACAAAATGACAATCCTCACGTCTGTGACAATTGGTGCGAACCCTTGAAATTGGAAATACGCTTTCCTGATGAAATTGTACCTTCTGTTTATCATTTAATGTTTGACTGACGTTATCAAAATGTTGGATTACGATTTACTTGTTCTAATAGTCCGATTTTATCAAATAGATATGGATAAAACTTATATTTAGCAAATTTTTATATCAAAACCTTTTTAGATCAATTTCACACTCCTTACTCATGGTATATTTTAAACCACTCACGTTGAAGACTTCTTCCAATAAACATAGAAGCTCTGTTCTCATTGTTAGTCAATTTCTGTAATAACTGATGCGAAGCGAGACAGAATGGGTGAAGGCAGAAAGGTACAGGGTGTTTGCGGAGATTGGGAAGAGCTTTTAAATTGTCTTTGGAACTCAAGGTGGTAATGGTGAGATGAATTGTTTAGTCAATACAGGTTGTGTTAGAATAACTGAACAGGAACTGTGCTATGGCAATAGTATACTTGGTATAAATGTTAGTTCAGATGAAAGGATGTATCTGAGTATTTTGAGATGATTTGGTCGTATGGAAATGTTGGAAGACAATAGATCAGTGATAAAAATGTATAATTTAGAAGAGTTAGTAGGAAGGGCGAAGAGAAAGGTCTAGAAAATGTTGAATAGGTGGTGTGAACGCGTTATTAGTCAGGAGGGGACTCAGAACGTAGTAAGCAAGATTTTTTCATGGAGTTTTTCCTAGTCAGGGAATTGGGTTATGTACGTACACAGACACACATATTCATACTGCATATATGTATATGTATATATATACATAAATATATAAATACATATATATATATATATATATATATATCTCATCAGGGCGTCATTTCAGATTTTTATATATATATATATATATATATATATATATATATATTTCTCATCAGGGGGGATTTTTGATGGGGGGGTTGGCAAGCAAAGGCGGTTTGGCGAGCGAAGCGAGCCTAATCACCTGTTATTTTTTTAATTTGAGCTATTTTATGTGCTTTTTGAAGCACATAAAATACATAGATAGAAAGATATAACTTAATGTGATGACACATTTGAATTTCGGTAGGAATAATGGAAAACCAGCTGCTGTTACTTCTTGGGGCTTGATGGGGTGAAGGGGGACAAGTTGAGGCTTGGGGGGGCATCTTGAGTCTCGGGTGCCAGTTGCTTCCCCCAGCCCCCCTAAATGACGCCCCTGATTATCATATATATTCCATTCGTCCCTTTAGCCCCTTAGATGGAGAATCAAATTCAATGGTTGCTGGAGGAGACGCCATGAAGGTGGGGTGAACTTATGTAGGCCAACCCCCTAGATCACCTGATTTGGGGGAAAACATAGCGACCTCTTAGCCCCCGCATCAGCCGATGTTCGAGGGTTAGATAGCCATTAGGGACAAAAGGGCCAATCAGGGCCGTAAGTGGGTTACTCTACTGACCCTTAAGGACTTAGCTATAAGACCTATTTTCCCTACAACCTTTCGCTGGCTGTGTGACTGCCTTCAGATCGCTGATGTCCTGTGCCCAAACCAAAAAACAAAGCGGATGCGACGCCCCACGACCTGGCCAACAAGCACTCCTTACCCGACCGCCACAGCATCGAGTTGGTGCTTCTTCGTCTCTTTAAGTTGGCATGGATTGCGAGACTCCTGCGGCCGATGTTCGTCTTTTGCAATGAGCTCTTGCACAGAAGGAATGAGGTGCGTCTGGAAGCATTCGGTCTCATGCCAGCAACTGTTTTTCCTCGTGAATTTCTCTCCATTTTCAATATTTCCAACTTTTCATTCTCCTAAACAGAGCCCTCCTTTATTCAATCAGACCTAGCAGCCCATTTGCCCCTCATGACTTGTCCCAAGCTCAAATTAAATTAGTTCAGTGATCATAATTAGATCATTCCTACCATAGTGTTGCCTGTGCTAATTAAATCTAATTAATCAATTCCTCCATCGTGCATAAGTAATTTCATGTCAGAGAAAATCGTTGGATTTGAATGCTAACATGGAATTCTGTTCCAGAACCCTGTTATCTGGCACTTCGAGCAGTCTGCCCCTGCCTTGTGAACGAAAAATAGCATAGACGTTTAACTGCTCATCCTGGCACGTGCAAGAGTCTTCTGATTAGCATTCCAGGGCACTAACCAGTTCCCCCCTTAATGAATCCAGTTGCGTTAACAACCAAAAATCTTTTAACCAGTCTGCAGTAACGTCAGTAAGTGTTGAACTATTTCAGGATGGTATCCTTTTCAGATTCAGCTAGTTGCTACGCAGTGTCGAGCTTTTATTGCACCTTGTATGTGCTTGTTTTCTACTAAGTCAGCCGTTAATTATTAATTTCTTGATTGCTTCATTTGTAAATAAATTCCGTTTAAAGCATTTACTGGTTATAATTTATCAAGGAGACCTCCAATTCTTTGTTTACTTAGATGTGATATCAAGGTAAGTCAGTTTATTAATTCCATTTATCGCTTACATTCTGAGCGCTTTGTGTTGGCCTTCAAGGCAGTTATTAAAAAAACCACTTTCATCCTTCCAACCGGCATCAGAATGTAACAATATATATATATGTGTGTATATATATATATATATATATATATATATATATATATATATATATATATATATATATATATATCTGTGTGTGTGTGTGTGTGTGTGTGTGTGCATGTGTGCGCATGTATAAAGCATGTATAATTATATGTGTGTTTCTGTGGTAGCGTCCGCATGTATATGTATTTATATATTTATGTGTGTGTATATATATATATATATATATATATATATATATATATATATATATATATATATATATATATATATATATATATATATATATATATATATATATATGCATATGTATATGTGTGTGTCTGTATATGTACATAACCCAGTTCCTTGACTAGAAAATCACCATGGAAAAACCTTGCTTACCATGTTCTGAGTCCCTCCTACTAATAGGCTAACGCTTTAATTATAATTATATATATATATATATATATATATATATATATATATATATATATATATCGTAGTCTTTAATGAATCGCAACCCAACTGGCCTTTGAGAAATCCATCACCCAAGTGTATCCTTGCTTTATCTTCCACAAATCTTCACAAATCTACACAAATCTCACTCCTCTGTAGCAACCCGTTCACAAAGTTCTCATCCAAATAAGTTTGGCTTTCCAAATTTTCGGGCGCTCACAGCAGCCAAGCTGACAATGTCATTTGTCATTCACCCCGGTTTGGGCAAGGGGTGCTTTTAAACCATTTCCCTCTCCCAATCATCATCATCTCGTCTACACATGGAGCTTCCTTCGTTTCTCTTTTGGTATAATTTTTCTCTCTATGCTCCCGTCTTACTCATAATATTCTCCCTATAGCTCGGTTCCCCAACAGACAAAATCCCTTACATATGCTAATTACACAGCCATACCATGATTCGTGACCGGATATCAATACAGATTGCCCAAGACTGATGCATAATATTAATTTCGTATGCACTTTCAGTCTTCCAGATTTCCAGATTTTAACCAGTCTGTTCACTGGTTGGGGAAACTAATATATTCTAGAAAATTTCATTCGTGAATAAACGAGTGCTTTCACTATATCGTCAAGCTTACGTGGAAGATCTCTACGTATTCCATTTACTGAAAGGGATGACGCTATAGACAAAGTTTTGTTGACATAGCTGAAATAGCATCCGACAAACTTTTCAGCTAGACAAATTGGCCTCAGCCATTTCTTGCCTTCTTCGTCTCATCACCGTCCCTGTTGAGTCTCTTCAGTTTCATTTTTTAGGCTCGGGTGACGACTGTTCCCCTTCGTATAATTCTTCTAGTAATGAACCCTTCCACTCTTTTAGTACGCGATAATTCTCTCTTTAATGTCCCTTTCTTCTCTCTTCGTGATATCTATATGTTTTTCTTTTCAATATTAGGTACTAAATTCGCTGGATGGCTCTCCGTCGCAGTGTCTGGAAGAAAAAGGCAAGAGGGAACTTTGTGGAGAATTTGTCCATTAAAAATGTTAGTGAAGACATTGTGTGTCATATTATAAAAGGACTTTTTCGTTCACAGTTAAAAATTCTTTGAAAATTAATTTCCCCAAAAGTTTTAAGAATGTCCTGACTGAACTGAGGAGTGATAAACCATCCACATTCACAAGGCCGAGAAACAAAGTACAGTTACAGCACTAAGTAATTACCTGACTTTTATGTAAAAAAAAAAAAAAAAAATTGTTAGCAGTGCTGACGCAAAATCGAATAATCATCTTCATGAAATGATAAAACAGTTCAACAGTGATTTAAGAGGAGTAACGGAAAATGATAAGGACCTTGTTATTCAATTTTCCACTAATTCTCCATCGTTGCCATGTGTATACGTTTTTTATTAAACGCATAAAGAAAATTCCCTTTCAATATATCGTATAAAGATCCTATTGGAAAACTGAACCGCATGGCGATCAGTCCCGACTCCCGATTAATAAGTTTGGATTAAGTTCTCTATTTCAAAATTCCCTATTGAATCGGTACTAGAATATCTCAAAATGAATTAATTGGACTGGGTTTACCACTAACAGTAAGTCAAGTTTTCAAGTGAAATGGATTGTGTATTTACAAATCTGAGAGACCTGGTGACTAAGGGTTACCAAAGGTTCGTTGATGGAACTTTCCATTAAAATCAACTTGCAAACACAATTAGACAATTTAATTAACAAAAAATGAACTGTCAGTTTGTGTTTGTAAGGTGATTTTCAATGGAAAGTTCTATCAACTATCAACAAAAAAACTTTGGTATGTCAGTTGGTACCCTCAGTTACCAGGTCTTTCAGATTTGAAAATGGAAGTTTGTGAAAAACATTTGATTTATAAGATTATTCAAATACCTCTACCATGTTTTCATACGTGGATGATATTTTTTTTTATTATGCCTAAAACGTAGATGTAAATTAGCCTTTGGTAAAACTGAATGAAACACAGAAAAAGCTTGGTGATTGTTTTTGCAGGCATTGTTATCAGACGTTAATATTTTAGGTGCACATATATGTATATATCTATATATATACTATATGGGCACCTAAAATAATGCATATTAGTTAAAATAATGCATATAAGTTAAAATAATGCATATAAGTTAAAATATTTGTTCCTTTCTGTATATGTATATATATATACAGAAAAGCAACAAATATTTTAACTTATATGCATTATTTTTCATGACATCATATTAATATATAAAAATCTGAATTTTCTTCAGTGCTCCTGAGAGCCTTGTGTTGCTAGATCTGAAACCTTGGATAACGAACTGTAGAACATTAGAAAAATAGGTAGGAACTTGGGTTAAGCAACTCGTATTTGTGATGCCTGCTTCAATAAAGACATCAAGAAATCTTATCGTAAAAGTGACAGGAAGAAAGAAGTGCCGTGTAAAAACACCCTTGTTTGCATTTCACCGGCTTCGAGCCTCTAATCAGTGCTGTAAACATTCATTGTAAATGTAATCTTTTCATACAACAATACAGCAAAATGCTTACTTTCCAATCCCATGTATGGGGAGTGATTCATTTTATTTGAGCCAGACTCGTAAGTCTTCAACTGTCAATAGATAACACAGATATTCAGTCAGAACCGTCTCCTTTCGTAAAACACAAGAAAGGGAATATAAATAGATTATGAAAAAAAAAATAGTCAGCCCTCCCGTTGGTCTGTTGTTGATCGTTACTTTTAAAATTACAACTGACACATTATTTTTGAGTCATATTAAAAGAAATATCATAAAGCATATTTAAGGAACGGAATGAAATACGCCATTAATGCTCTATTCTGTTTTCGTTTTGTTTACAGGCGTATTTCATGATGAGAGGGACATTTACACGGGACCTGATTACATTTAAAATTCGAGTAAGTTTCTCCCCTAGCTTCTACTGATTAAACTTCGGAGGTAATCCAAAAGATGACTGTAGTTTCCAATAAACCGTTCGTCAAGCATACGACAACAATAGGTTACAAAAGTAGCTATCAGTGAGTTTCGATCAAACGTACAAAGTTCACTCGGAAAATATAGGACTAGATATTGCACGAAGCATTTTTAAAGATTAAAGATTTTAAAACCAATATTTGTTGATGAAAGAATATTTATAAATCAAGGAAACTTAAAAGCATAACAAGAATTTGAAACAAAATGCTTTCCCTTTTCCAAACAGAAAATTCAGATAACACAGAGAGCAATACCAATGACATCTCTTTGATAAAAATATATCCGGGACATATTTTATTTTTCTCTTTCGCTCTCTCTGTCTCTCTCGGTACCTGCGTTTCCATAGTAAATTGAGTTATACGCCATAATCAGTGAAACAGACGAGAAAAAAATATGCCTGTCCACACCTACGTGACGGTTAAAAGAAATGGAATTGTCTATCAATTTATTCAGAAAAGTAAAATGGACCAAAATCAAATAACACATTTATTTCTTTTCCTTCCCCATTTTTTTCCCACCGGATTTCCTACAGAAAAAATACACAAAAAGTTAGGATACATTCTTTTATTGCTCTCCCCTTTTGTCACTGGTCTTCCATTCTTGAATTAAATGAAGGAAAGAAAACTGCACATCAGGGAAATTCATACTTATTATGAAAGTCACGTTATATCCTAAAGGTTTTCTTCCTATTGTCACGAAAAATTGATCTCCTAAAAGGTTTTACACTTTAGTGACGTCATATCTTTGTTTGCGTAATTTTTCAGTCACTCCTCACCTATTAATAACAGATTTACATTCATCGAAACATAACCAATAATTCTGGTAGAGGAATGAATCCCCCGACTAAGTGTTTAATAAATGATTACCCTTCTCATTTATATTACCTTTCTTCCAGCAAAGATTAAATCTTAATCTTATGATTAACCTTAATCATATTGCTCTTATAATTTAGAGAATAAAGGTAATGTAATGTATTTGATATTTCACTTAGTGAAGGGAACTAAGTTCAGCTCCACTCCTCTCCTGGATTTGACGAGAACTGTAGCTTGTAGATAAATATAATCAATATTGCATGCTGTTTTCAGAGCTAATATGTTCTTTTGAACTCTTATTGTTTTATGTAATTTCGACAAGGGGCTTTGTTAACAGTTCTGTGTATTACGAGATGGGATATTGTTTTGTATTTCTATTACTATGGCTGGTATCAAATGCACCCATTCCTTATTTTAAGTATTGTGTCAAAGAACTATATAAATAATCCCTTCGCAGACCACTTGGATTATTACTTGCTTTTTATGACTATTTGTATGAATTTAGCTCTATTTTGGCTCTCAGTATGATAGCGAAACAAAAGAAATCCCACGGACAACAGCAATGATGCTGAATTAGATTCGAATCTAAACTGAAAAGAAAATACTAAAATGAAAAGAAACTCTATTGTGGATATTCAAAGAATTGGGTAAGGTGTTGCCCATACCCATCCTAGGCATGAAGGAAAAACGGAGCTTTGTAAATGAATATTGGGATCTTACACTATAAGTATTGGAAACAAAAACTTCAGCCATAGATATGTTACAACTGTGGCTCTCAACTGGTGGTCCATGGTTCACTAGTGGTCCATGGTGACATTTTAGGTGGCCACTGGACGTACACTATATTTGATAAACACTGAAGATTGGTATATATATTTTTAGATGTCTTGAAAATGCCGTACGAACAATTTTATCCGGGTGAATAATTGACCATTCATTTTATTGTGTTATGCAAATTGAAAAAGAATTTAATGGCAATCTTAAGGTTGTAATTCCTGTGTAAAACATTTATACGAAATAAAAATGTTTAATGTATATGCTTTATCGTAACTCGAAATGGTCCACGATATTTTTGTATTCGGTAGGTGGTCCATGATTTGAAACGAGTTCAGAACCACAATGTTACAAGAATCAAGGAAAACGAGATTGGGATAGAGGAAAACCCAGTGATGAAAACACATTCTTCGTGTTTGTCTTAAATGGTTAAGGAAAAGCCATCTTATACAACAAAATTTAAGTGATGAAATAGAGAACAGGAGCTTTCGACCTTCCCTAATGTCCTCTTCAGCTGTACTCTGAAAATCTTCATCTGACCGAGCAGCAAATAAGGAAAAGATTCATCTGACCCAGCAGCAAATGAGGAAAAGATTCATCGGACCCAGCAGCAAATGAGGAAAGAATTCTGCTGACAAAGCTTCAAATGAAGAAAATATTCATCTGACCGAGCATCAAATGAATAAAAGAATCATCTGACCCAGCAGCAAATAAAGAAAAGACTCATCTGACCAAGCAGCAAATGAGGAAAAGATTCATCTGACCCAGCAGCAAATGAGGAAAAGATTCATCTGACCCAGCAGCAAATGAGGAATAGATTCTTCGGACCCAGTAGCAATTATTGGAAAGATTCATCTGGCCCAGTAGCAAATGAGGGAAAGATTCACCTGACCCAGCAGCAAATGAGGAAAGGATTCATTTGACCCAGCAGCAAATGAGGAAAAGATTCATCTGACACAGGAGAAAATGAGGAAAAGTTTCATCTGGCCCAGCAGCAAATGAGAAGATTCATCTAACTCAGTAGTAAACAAGGAAAAGAATCATTTGTCCCAACAGCAAATGAGGAAAAGATTCATCTGACCAAGCAGCAAATGAGGAAAAGATTCATTTGGCCCAGCATTAAATGAGGAAAAGATTCATTTGACCCAACAGCAAAGGAAGAAAAGATTCCTTTGACCCAACAGCAAATGAGGAAAAGAGTCATCTGTCCCAGCAGTAAATGGGGAAAAGATTCATCTGACCCAGCATCAAATGAGGAAAAGATTCATCTGACACAGCATCAGATGAGGAAAAGATTCATTTGACACAACAGGAAGTGAGGAAAAGTTTCGTTTGACCCAACAGCAAATGAGGAAAAAATTCATCTGACCCAGCAGCAAATGAGGAAAAGATTCATCTGACCCAACAGCAAATGAGGAAAAGATTCATCTGACTAAGCATCAAATGAGGAAAAGATTCATCTGACCCAGCAGCAAATGAGGAAAAGTCATCTGACCCAGCAACAAATGAGGGAAAGATTCATTTGACCCAGCAGCAAATGAGGAAAAGATTCATCTGACCCAGCAGCAAATGAGAAAAAAGATTCATCTGACCCAACAGCAAATGAGGAAAAGATTCATCTTACCAAACAGCAAATGAGGGAAGATTCATTTGACCCAACAGCAAATGAGGAAAACATTCATCTGACCCAGAAGCATATGAGAAAATGATTCATCTGACCCAACAGCAAATGAGGAAAAGATTCATCTGACCCAGCAACAAATGAGGGAAAGATTCATCTGACCCAGCATCAAATGAGGAAAAAGATTAATCTGACCAAGCAACAATTCAGGAAAAGATTCATTTGACCCAGCAGTAAGTGAGGAAAAGATTCATCTGACCCAACAGCAAATGAGGAAAAGTTTCGTTTGAACCAGCATCAAATCAGGGAAAGATTCATCTGACCCAGCATCAAATGAGGGAAAGACTCATCTGACCGAGCAGTAAATGAGGGAAAGATTCGTCGGGTCCAACAGCAAACGAGGAAAAATTCATCTGAACTAGCATTAAATAAGGGGAAATATTAATCTGACCCAACAGCAAATGAGGAAAAGATTCATCTGACCCAGCATCAAATAAGGGAAAGATTCATTTGACCCAGCAGCAAATGAGGGAAAGATTCATCTGGCCCAGCAGCAAATGAGGGAAAGATTCATCGGGCCCAGAGCAAATGAGGAAAATATTCATCTGACCCAGCAGCAAATGATGAAAGATTCATTGGACCCAGCAGCAAATGAGGGGAAGATTCATGGGGCCCAGTAGCAAATGAGGGAAAGATTCATCTGACCCACCAGCAAATGAGGAGAAGATTTATCTAACCCAGCAGCCAGTGAGAAAAATATTCATCTGACTCAGCAGAAAATGAGAAAAAGATTCATCTGACCCAGCAGCAAATGAGGAAAAGATTTATCTGACCCAGCAGCAAATGAGGAAAAGATTCATCTGACCCACCAGCAAATGAGGAAAAGATTCATCGGACCCCATAGCAAATGAGGAAAAGATTCATCTGACCCACCAGCAAATGAGGAAAGATTCATCTGACCCACCAGCAAATGAGGGAAAGATTCATCGGACCCACCAGCAAATGATGGAAAGATACATCGGACCCAGCAGCAAATGAGGAAAAGTCATCTGACCCAACAGCAAATGAGGAAAAGATTCATCGCACCCAGCAGCAAATGAGGAAAAGATTCATCTGACCCAGCAGCAAATAAGGAAAAGACTCACCTGACCCAGCAGCAAATGAGGAAAAGATTCATCTGACCAAGCAGCAAGTGAGGAAAAGATTCATCAGACCAAGCAGCAAATGAGGAAAAGATTCATCAGACCCAGCAACAAATGAGGAAAAGATTCATCGGACCCAGCAGCAAATGAGGAAAAGATTCATCTGACCCAGCATCAAATGAGGGAAAGATTCATTTGACCTCGCAGCAAATGAGGGAAAGATTCATCTGACCCAACAGCAAATGAGGAAGAAGATTCACTGGACCCAGCAGCAAATGAGGAAAATATTCATTGGACCCAGCAGCAAATGAGGAAAAGATTCCTCACCCAGCAGCAAATGAGGAAAAGATTCATCTGACCCAACAGCAAATAAGGAAAAGATTCATCTGACTCAGCAGCAAATGAGGAAAAGATTCATTGGACCCAGCAGCAAATGAGGAAAAGATTCATCTGACCCAGCAGTAATTGAGGAAAAGATTCATCTGACCCACCAGCAAATGAGGAAAAGATTTATCTGACCCAGCATCAAATGAGGGAAAGATTCTTTTGACCCAGCAGCAAATGAGGAAAAGATTTATCTGACCCTACAGCAAATGAGGAAAAGATTCATCTGACCCAGCAGCAAATGAGGAAAAGATTTATCTGACCCTGCAGCAAATGAGGAAAAGATTCATCTGACCCAGCAGTAATTGAGGAAAAGATTCATCTGACCCACCAGCAAATGAGGAAAAGATTTATCTGACCTAGCATCAAATGAGGGAAAGATTCTTTTGACCCAGCAGCAAATGAGGAAAAGATTTATCTGACCCTGCAGCAAATGAGGAAAAGATTCATCTGACCCAGCAGCAAATGAGGAAAAGATTCATCTGAGCCAGCATCAAATGAGGGAAAGGTTCATTTGACCCAGCAGCAAATGAGGAAAAGATTCATCGGACCCAGCAGGAAATGAGTAAAAGATTCATCTGACCCAGCATCAAATGAGGGAAAGGTTCATTTTACCCAGCAGCAAATGAGGAAAAGATTCATCGGACCCAGCAGCAAATGAGGAAAAGATTCATCTGACCCAGCATCAGATGAGGGAAAGATTCATTTGACCTATCAGCAAATGAGGGAAAGAGTCATCTGACCCAACAGCAAATGAGGAAGACTCATCTGACCCAGCAGGAAATGAGTAAAAGATTCATCGGACCCAGCAGCAAATTAGGAATTATTCATCTGACCCAGCAGCAAATGAGGAAAAGATTCATTTGACCCAACAGCAAATGAGGAAAAGATTCATCTGACCCAGCAGCAAATGAGGAAAAGATTCTTCTGACCCAGCAGCAAATGAGGAAAAGATTCATCTGACCCAGCAGCAAATGAGGGAAAGATTCATTTGACCCAGCAGCAAATGAGGAAAAGATTTATCTGACCCAGCAGCAAATGAGGAAAAGATTCATCTGACCCAACAGCAAATGAGGAAAAGATTCATCTAACCCAGCAGCAAATGAAGAGAAGATTCATCTGACCCAGCATTAAATGAGGGAAAGATTCATTTGACCAAGCAGCAAATGAGGAAAAGATTCATCTGACCCAGCAGCAAATGAGGAAAATATTCATCTGACCCAGCAGCAAATGAGGAAAAGATTCATCTGACCCAGCATCAAATGAGAGAATGGTTCATTTGACCCAGCAGTAAACGAGGAAAAGATTTATCTGACCCAACAGCAAATGAGGAAAAGTTTCATTAGACCCAGCAGCAAATGATGGGTATAACGGTCTTTTGATGTGCCGGTGACTATTGCCCCAGTGTTTCTCCAAACTGCCCCATGTTATTGCAAACGGTTTAATATAAAAAAGTTATATAAAAGATTATATATATAAATACGAATGAATGCAGAAATTTTGCGTGCACGGACAATGTTTTGAAATTTTGTTATTGCCCTCTTATCTTTCTTGATAGAGTGCTGGAGCTAATTACCGACAAACGCCTCCGGAGGTAGGTCTTATTTATACATAAGACAAGCAATGCTGCAGTCTAGTTTACTATTCCTCCTCCTGTTTGCAGTATGTGTGCTCTGCAGTAATTTTAATGACAAAAGCAGACGTATTTACTTTACCTAACAAATAAGGTGATTTCTAAGGAATAGAGGACTCAACGCTCGAACGAGGGTTCAAGACTTTTTCCGATGGTGCGGAACTAAAATTCATAAATAAAAATTAGGTATCTCAGGGAATTTTTTTGAGGACAAAATAGTTTTCGGCTTCTGTTTGCCCTGACCTTATACACGGCTCCCGAAATGATAAACCTCAGGGAAAATAAAACATTTGCTTTTTGAATGACACGAGGCAGCTCTGCAATACCGTATTCAAGAAACACGAAGTCTTTAAAAAGGGTGAACCTAATCAGAGAGAGAGAGAGAGAGAGAGAGAGAGAGAGAGAGAGAGAGAGAGTTGATTTACAACAAAGGTTTAACTGATACCCGCTCTCTCAGACATGAAATGTTGCGTGATAAGTAGGCTGCAGGGTTGTTTAAGTGTGCATAAAAATAGAGACTTCTCTACTTCTGACGAACTAAACCAATAGTTACGGAGGGAACCGACTCCCTTTCAGGAAAACGTTTACGGGCAAGAGTTTATTTACATTCTAACCTAGAGGGTAATACCAGATATTCTGTATAGGAGTGTGGCTGTTCATTTTATCTGACACAATTCTTGCCGTACAGATAAGAAAAGCTTTTCTCAACAGCTATTATGATATACTTTAGGAACGATCGCATAGTGTGCTTAGTTTTCATAATAATTGAATAATTAACAGTGAAACTTTGTCTGATTCGCTCAATCTCGGAAAACTTAAAAGTAAATCCATTTATTAATCATATTCGAAAGACTGTTTTTTGGCACGTATCTTATTTTCTTTAATACAGATTAATGCAGCAACTACGCATATCAAAATAATTAGGCTAAATAGGTTAATATCTATAAAAAAAAACGCCTTTGGAACACTTAAGGATATCACTGTAACCGAAGAAGATTTAAATAACCAAACCGCAACTATGTCGTAAAATCTGTTATTACCATTAACAAATTCAGTTATAACCAAGAAGCCTCATGCAGTAATGAAAAATTCCTGGCGTTAGAAAAATACAATACATGTATTTTCATACTGGTGGCCACATAATATGATTGAATTGACTGGGACGTGTTGTGGTGCTGTGCAAAGCCGACAGTGATGCATTGCCGAGAGGGTAACTTGTTGAAAGAGAATGGTTTTTAACCGCAACAGAGCTTGTGTTACATTACAAAGGGAAGAGGAGCTGGTCTAGTGTAAAACGGGTCTTAGATATTATGTTACCTGAAGTGTTCGAAATTTTATTAACGGTGCGATGAGGAGATTCATAGTAAGAACAGGGGGTTTCTGCGTGTGAGATAAAAAATGCCGGCACGAAATTATGATAATTATGATAACTATGATAATGATAATGAGCAGAAACCGCATAGACTACTCATAATTTTTGAAAGTGTTTATAAAAGAGAATTGAAAACGAGCGAGAATAAATTTTTGAGAGTAAATTCGAAGACAGAACAGTAGATGGTAAGGGCTATAGAAAAAAGAATTGCTTAGATTTGAGGTGAACACAAGATAAGGTTGGGAAAAAAGTATGGAATGGAAACTGTAATTATAATTCATGAAGGAAATAAACGGTTGGTATGTTTTTGCGTTGTATGTGTAGCGTATGAAGACTTTAAAAAGCAAAAAAAAGTATGGAAATGGCAAAGAAGGCAAAAAGATTAGATTAAACCCCAAAAAATAATTGATGAGAGTGTTTAGAGATGGTTTATTCCAAAACGGAACGTAAAAGCCAATAGGTTGGTGAAGAATGGCCTTAATTTTGAAGTCTTAGAACGAAATAGGAGGAAGAGACGCAAAGCACCTGGCCAGCTGGAATGAAGAAAGGAAGGAAGGAAGCACTGGAATTGAAATCCTTTAATTTCCAGGAAACAGAGACGTGCTTGCAATATTGATGAAAGAGTTATAGCGTGAGCACAGACGTATTCGTCACGCTGCTGATGAGCTTTCTCCATGGACATGTGAAACGGTTGAAGAAGTGGGAGGGTATACTTGGTTATTTAAAAGATGAACTTGATAGACAACACGCACACACACATACATATATATAAATATATATATATATATATATATATATATATATATATATATATATATATATATATATATATATATATATATATATATACATACATACATACATACTAATATATATGTTTGTTTATCTAGATCCTTGGCGGAGGGCCTTGTCCAAAAACCAATAGGTAACAGCAAGGGTCATTGGTCTTAGCCAGCTAGGAACTGCGAGTTACAAAGACCTGGATATCTTTTTGTCTATTTAGCCAATTACTGTAATTACCCATAATTTCATTCGCGTGAATGGAAAGGCAAAATTTAGAAATGGCGCCTAGTCCAGGGCATATGGTGGGTCTAAAAATCTCCTGACACATAGTAAGATAGATAGAAAACAAGAAACTGGAATATAACAACCATGATCAAACTGGACAGACAGAACACAAGGCGTGGCGTGGACTGCACATCTTAGCTGTTTATGAATCTCAGTGTAAAGGAATGGGGAAGGGGAGGTCGGAAGAGAAGGTGGAATTGGTAAAGAAGGAGTAGGGATTATCTTAACCCCAAATACAGAAAAGGCACTGACAGACTGGAGACCAATGATCAGTAGCTTACTGGTGGAAATATATAAAGAAAAACTGCACAATATGAGTATTATGATGCGATGCTCACCAACGAACGAGCTCTACCAAGAAATATAAATATATATGAAAGTTATTGTTGGTGATACGAATAACAACGTTTGTAGGAGCAATGCAAGTAAGGAGGATGAAATGAATAAGGTCTTGGAGAGACTGCAAACGAAATTGTGGTACAATTGGTTGGTTTTGTGCTGTAAACAGTTCAGTCCTTTGGGGCACCCTTTGCAACAAAAGTGCATCGACAAACATACTTGAATATTTCAAGATGGAGGTCATAGAAATCAAATAGATCACAATAGCTATTAAAGAAGAGAGAACTAGAACACTAAGGATGTTAGGAGCTACATGAGAGCACATGCCTGCAGTGTTCACCAACTTGCACTGCCACACTAAAGCTGAAATTACGATTACTGGAAACGTACTGGGATATAGGGTAACAACTTCAGAAACCTTGGATATCGGAGTAACCTGGGATGTAATAGAGGCTAGACAAAAGCAAAATGTACAAACAGAAACATTTCAGGGAAGAGATTAGAAATGTGCTAAATACTTAAGCCTAGATATTGAAGTCGAATGAAAATCAAGAAGAGATCTGAGAGAATATTTGAGCTACTGATGTTGACAAGTCATAGGTTCAAGGAGAAGCATTGGTGTTCGGACGGCCTACAGAATTGTAAATGAAATACCCATGGATGAAAAAACAAAGAGGAAGAGTTCTGTCAAAGTCAGGAGTGGGTCAATAATAGCATCAGAGGAAGAAAGACAACACTAGTTGGAACATTTTTGTGAAGTCACGAATAAGAGATATGAGCTGACGAACACTTGAATGTGTTTATGTGCTTCTGAAGTGGAATCATTACTAAAAACTTTAACCTTTGGAAATGGAAAACAGACATCTAGAGAGATGGGACTCAATATGCATCCAAGAAAAACAGAATCAATGAGAACAGAGGTTGATTCTTTCAATATATATGATGACTGACATTCAGTTCAAGTTCCCTAAGGCTGGAATTTAGAGAAAGGCAAGTGAAGCAATGGACATGCTCAGTAAGACTACGAAATCGAATAGGCAGAAATGCCATACGAAAATAAGATTACACATATATCTAGTATGATTTGCGTAGCTATGTGGACATGAAGCGTGTTATGACAATGAATCTTTATCTAAAAGATTTAGTCAATTTGAGAATAAAGCTTTAAGACGAATATTAAGAGTCAGATGGCAGTACAAAGTTAGAAATTACGACGAAATGGAGATGGCTTAAAAATATTCTTCTCACAACCCCATGGAGAGTAGTGCATCACAGTGTCTGCTGGGCTCCAGTTAGAATAGCTCAGAGAGAGAGAGAGAGAGAGAGAGAGAGAGAGAGAGAGAGAGAGAGAGAGAGAGAGAGAGAGAAAACACGACATATAAGTATCTTTGATAGCTACTTCTCGACTTCCTCACACTAATTTGGATGCCCTTAGCACCACAATAATATAACTGAGCGTGAAAACATCGAAGCTTTATTGGTCGTTGTGTTATAGAGGATATATATATATATATATATATATATATATATATATATATATATATATATATATATATATATATATATATATACATATATAAATATATACATATACATACATACATATAATGAGACATGTCATGTAAGCACTTAGATTTCCACGAACAAGCCTAACCAAGTTTTTTCCTCCTGCATACCGAACCCGTACTGTCCGAGCAAGAAGTCTTAGAATATTCTCAAGTGATGCAGCTAAGTAGCTGCTGGTGTGCCGGTGGGTTGCTGTGCCCGTCCGTGTTCACGCAGTATATTCGGACCAGACCGGACCGGATCGTTATTCCAGGTGACTGTCCGGTCAGGTGCTGATGCCGTGTGATGGGATTCTGTGAATGCGACAATAGCATACCAATGAGTAGGGGTTTGCCTGTGAAGGTGCGCTGTTTGCCCGTGAGTCATAAATATTGTGAATAACAGTCGTGGAATTCCATCTACCTCGCAGATGAAGCCAGTAGATCTAGTCGAACGTGACGTGAAAAACAATTATTTATCGTTGTAGACTTACTTCTGTGGGTGATGTGGACTAGTAGTAGGTATAAGAGGATGTTATGCGTTTGATGAAGTAACTAATTTTGGAGGTCAAACGTGATTTCACCCCACCTTTAATTGATGTGTGTATGTATGTGTGTGCGTGAGCTTAAATAAATTCCACGTTGTTTACAAAGTAGAGGATAAAGGGAATGAAGGAAATTACACCTCTTCTTGGTGTTGCAGGAAATTGCTTCGATTTTTCAGTTTTTTTATATTCTAAACTTTAATTCTTTCATGAACAAAAAAAAAAAAAAAAAAAAACAATATGAAAACAAGGGATTCGTATATACAGAGGTTACGGCGAAAGTGACAGATAGATATGCCAACTATGGTTGAAAAGTACTTACCATCATGTTTGCATCAAGAGGATGGGTCAATTTCGGCTTTAGTAATAGATCTGACAGATAAACTGAAATCATTCCTAATCATTTATGGCAGCGAATATAGAAAATAACTGGTTTAACTCCTCGTAATACTGGTTCGAATCTTACTGGGGAAAGAAACTGTTTTATAATTAATTCCCAAGCTGTTTTCTGTATTTTTAGTTGAGACATACCCTATGAAAAATACGAAAATGTAAAGAGTAGAAATCACTATAGTCGTAGAGTATAAATAGTTTTCATGTTTGTGACCATCAGATATCACACACACACACACACACACACACACACACACACACACCACATATGACCTCTCTCTCTCTCTCTCTCTCTCTCTCTCTCTCTCTTCTTCTCTCTCTCTCTCTCTCTCTCTCTCTCTTAATGAACAAGAAGGTCCTTAACTTTCAATTTTGTTTCTCTGTCTCTCCCTCTCCATATATATATATATACATAAATATATATATGTATATATATATATATATATATATATATATATATATAGATATATATAGAGAGAGAGAGAGAGAGAGAGAGAGAGAGAGAGAGAGAGAGAGAGAGAGAGAGAGAGAGAGAAAATGAAAGTCAAGGACCTTCTTGTTCATTGAGAGAGAGAGAGAGAGAGAGAGAGAGAGAGAGAGGGTTACAAGAAGTTACAATGATCAGGAATTCTCAAAGATTTATTAGTCCGTCCGAGGAGATATCATGTGCTCACTCATCTCTAGGAGCAGGTTTTGCTGTTTACTACTTCTGGCAGCAGCATATTTCATGTGTCACATACCTTGTATGTGAAGAAGTTCCCACAATGAGATGTGTTGTATCGCTTCAGTTCTAGTTTCCATCCATTATTTCTTGTCGGGTTTTCGTTCAGTGTGAGGAGGTTACTGTCTACTTTTGTTATGCCTTTCAGTATTTTGAATGTTTCTATTAGTTGTCCTCGCAATCGTCGTGTTTCTAAGTCATACATGCTCAGGCTCTCAAGTCGTCTTTGGTAACGTATTTGCCTGATGGATGGAATTAACTTTGTGGCTCTTGCTTGTACCCCTTCTAATCTATTTATGTCCTTTCTTAGTGTTGGTGACCAAAACTGTGCTGCATACTCAAGATGAGGTATAACTATTGATGTGTAGAACTGCAACACTGTTTCCTTGTTTCTCTATTTGAACTGCCTCTTTATGTATCCCACTAGTTTCTGTGCCTTCTTTCCAGCTTTTTGTACTGTTTTGTGGTTTTTAAGTCCTTGGTAATAATGACTCCAAGGTCCTCTTCTTGTTCTACACTATTTATGTCATTCCCAAGCAGCATGTAGTTGGCATAAGGGTTGATTGTTCCTATTTGTAACACTTTACACTTATCCAAGTTAAAAGGCATTTGCCATCTTTTGACCACTCTCTTATTTTCCTTAGATAATTTCTTAAACTTTCCACTGTATCTGGGTTTGCTGCATTTACACCTAGTTTGGTGTCATCTGCAAATTTGGCTATCCTACTAGTTAAGCCTACATCAGTGTCATTAATGTAAATCAAAAACAAGAGCGGGACAAGGACAGAACCTTGAGGAACCCCGCTTGTCACATCTGCCCATTTTGATTCTTCGCCGTTTATTACGACTCTCTGTTTTCTGTTAGTTAGCCAGTCTTCGATCCAGTCTGCTATTTCTCCTCCAATTCCTAAATCTCTAACTTTTGTCATTAGTTTCTTGTGTGGAACTTTGTCAAAGGCCTTTTGGAAATCGAAGTAGAGTATATCTATTGCTCTGCTACTGTCGTAATACCAAGCATGTTATGAAAAAACTCCAAGAGGTTTGATAGGCAGGCTCTGATTTGTCTGAAGCCGTATTGACTGTTTAACAACAGGTTGTTTCTATCAACGTGATCCACAATTTGATCAGCAAAAATGGACTCAAAAATCTTACGAGGGACTGACGTTAGACAGATTGGTCTGTAATTTCCTGGCTCTTCTCTTGGACCTTTTTTGTAAATTGGGGGCACATTACCTAGTTACCATCCTTTTGGTGCCTTTCGTTGTTTTGCAGTTTTTCTGTAGAGTCCATATAGGTGAGGAACTATCTCCTCTTTTAACTCTTTAAATTCTCTTGGATGAATCCCATCCGGGAGATTTGAACTTGTTTAGAGAGAGAGAGAGAGAGAGAGAGAGAGAGAGAGAGAGAGAGAGAGAGAGAGAATTGACAGTTAAGGACCTTCTACTTCATTTAGAGAGAAAGTTATTCCTCAGTATCGTAAGTCAAGCCATTTAATTTTGTAGTGTTCCAAGTCACTCCACTCCTTGCCTTGACAGCAATATTTAAATATCATAAACACACCTGGAAAGAAGTTGATATTTTATTTTATATTACTGTATTTAAAAAAACCTGCAAGATAAGTTCAACTCCTTTGTTTTTCTTTCTTTTACACATATTATTATTCATCGTAGCATTCATACAACACTAATATTGTTGGCAATACTAAATATATAAATAGAATAATTGATATCTAAAAGCAGATCTCCAACAGTAGGCGCTATTCATTCCAATCATGTCATTATTACTGACCGTACGAACAAAATAAAATGCACGCATATGGATTAAAGAGCAGACATTGCTATATGTATGTATGTATATATATGTATATATAATTTATATATATGTATATATACATACATACACACACACACACAATATATATATATATATATATATATATATATATATATATATATATATATATATATATATATATATATATATATATATATATATATATATAGTTTGAACTTTAAACCTTCGGTTGATGGACTATCGAAAGTCACTTTCGTAATCATGTCATTGAGTTAACTACCGGTAAATCCGTTTGAAAAAGGCTACTTATTTGTATTTCAGAAGTGGAACACCAATAGCAAGAGCAGAGGATGAGAGTTCATAACGTCTAAAGACCAAATCTCATTCATGTTACCTGCATTAGACACACCGGCTTTAATTAAATTCCTTCATAAAAACACTGTTTTTCTTGGGAAGTCTTATCAAGAATTTTTTTTCGCAACATATTGATGATATATTAGAGTTATTGTAAAGCTGATGTATTTGGTAAAGAAATCGAATTCCGCGTGAGGGAAGGTGTTATCATTCTGGCTACATTGAGAAGCTTGGTGCATATTTCACGAGGGCGCTTTTGTATACCCGAGTGGTTAATGAATATTCATATTTGAGCACGATGATTTTATGTATTCCAGATATATTTCTAATTTCATATATTGTTACTCCAAAAGATTGTTCTTTAATAAACAAAATCACAAATAACAATGGCCGTGTGCAGTTATAAAAGGGGTATAAGCAACAAGAGACTAAGAAATAGAATAAAAAGAGCAGAAGATGAGCAAATAAAAACCATTATTCAGATAAAAGAGGTCTTTGCACGCATATACAGAATCAGACAAGACAGGTTAATCTTCAAACCGCATGAAGTTCTTTCTCTTGTGTTTATGTTCATGTAGCATCAACATCCAACCAGTGTACATCTTGACTGTACAAGGCTATAACGATTGCAATAAATAAATCATACATGATGGAAGTGCCAGTGCATTAAAAACACGCCTATAATTAATGTGGGATTTTACTGACAGAAAATTGTTCAATCTCTAAAAGAAGTTTTCTCCAGAAAGGTCAGAGGAATGCCGAATTCAAATGCAACGTACAAATTTGCTTCTCCATCTCCTGTGCTCCCAGTGAAGTGGAAAAATGACACACCACTTATCGGCTCATTTTTACGCCAACGACTTTCCTGTCCCATTATAACACACGCTTCATTTTCACCATTAAGCCTTATAGTCATTCTCGCCAATCTTTTCTGTATATGCTCAGCACACTCCACATAATTCTCCATATCAATTCTGCCATGATCTTTTCCTAAGAATGCCCCTAGGGGTGTAGTGCTGCCAATGCGCCTCACATGGTATACTGTAGACACTACTTCAGGTCCTTTTCAGGGCCCCTTCGACCAATAGCTGCAACTCCTTTGATTCCTTTTACTGTACCTCCGTTCTTATTATCTTTCTTCCATCTTAACTTTTCACCCTCTCCTAACAATTGTTTCGTAGTGCAACTGCGAGGTTTTCCTCTTGTTTTGCCTTTAAATCCATTTGACTCCCAGCTTCCCTCCCCAGCGCTGAATGACCTCATAGGTCCCAGCGCTTGGCCTTTGGAACAGATTTTATATTCCATTCCATTCCAAGTACGACACGCACATCTTTGACCTTTAACTTCCAAACATCTCACATAACTGTTTCATACCAAACACATAACCCACACACCTTTTCCTCTTATGAATCCGTCTGTCACCTTTTTTACCTCCTTAATCAAAATCCTATAGTACAGCTTCCTCTACGCTATTAACCGCCCCCTCCCCGCTCTCTCTCTCCTCTCTCTCTCTCTCTCTCTCTCTCTCTCTCTCTCTGTATATGTATAGTTTATATATACATTTATGTAATATGGAAGGAAAAAACGAAGACAAGGAATGGCAAAAACTTTTCAACCTTGCGTAGTGGAAGTATAACTCACATTATGGTTCATATCACCTTTTAAATCTCCATATTGAAATCATATATACGCAGACTATACCACAAACATATTGTGTATATGTATATATACATATATGTTTATATATACATGCATATGTTTATATATAGATATAATTATATATACAGTATATATGTATATATAATATAATATATATATATATATATATATATATATATATATATATATATATATATATATATATATATATATATATATATATATATATATATATATGTATATGTATATGTATATGTGTGTAGAGAGAGAGAGAGAGAGAGAGAGAGAGAGAGAGAGAGAGAGAGAGAGAGAGAGAGAGAGAGAGAGGGGTGATAAAAGGCACCCTGTTCATTCAGACCAATTGAGCCAGTGTCCTAATAAACCGAAATTTTAAGCATCGCTACTCGAAAACCAGCTCCAAAAGCCGAATCAGAAACGGAACTCGGTTCTCACTCTCCCATCCGGTAGGAGAGGGAACAAGCGACTAAAGGACAGTTCGACTGCAGACACCCAAGTACCGGACAGACTGCATCCCTCACCCGACAGGAGAGCTTCAAGCGAAGCCCACGTAACATCTCTTCTTCATCTCCTCTTAGTCCCCAGCGCCCCCTCCAACACCAGTCACGTCAGGTGGCTAGTGGCTGTCTTCTGCACACATGGCTAACTACATGTTGTATATAAATATAGTATATATATGTGTGTGTGTAGTACAGTATATATATATATATATATATATATATATATATATATATATATATATATATATATATATATATACATATTATATATATATATGTACGTGTGTGTGTGTGTTCAGGTAAAGCTACAGAAAAATGAAAGAAATGAGTCCCAGCGCTTTCGTGTTGTTTCCAAAACATTTTCGAGGTACCTCGAAAATGTTTTGGAAATGACACGAAAGCGCTTGGTACTCCTTTCTTTTATTTTTCGTGTGGCCCTAGCTGAATATAGTGTCACACGCTACTAAATGACATATAAGCATATACACATGTATATTTGTGGTATGTAAATTATATACATACATATATATACATACATACATACATACTATCCTCTCTCTACATCTCTCTCTCTACATATATATATATATATATATATATATATATATATATATATATATATATATATGTGTGTGTGTGTGTGTATATATATGTGTGTGTATGTGTGTGTGTGTATCTGTGATACATATATTCTAACGAATAACAGTGCACATGTGGTGTTTACTGCTTCGAGACAACACATCATCATATTCATATATATATCTTCTCATCTTCGTAATTAAAACTGAAGAAAAATAATGATTGCCATGCTGTTCCTTTTTTGTTTAGTGCCGATAACTGTTTTAGCCATTAATTCAGATCTCATCATGACCCCACTAGCTCTACAAATATAGGTGAGTGATGAAAAAAAATGAGTAAAGAAAAAAAAGTGTAGCCTTGATAACAGTGACGAGTTAATTGCTGGTTTGCTGGTATAGTAGTTAGTGTCGTGGTATGCCACTCAGCTGTCGCGAGTTCGTGTCTCCCCCAGGGCGATGAAAAATCACTGGCTCTGTATCATGATCAGTTACTGCTGCAGTGTGGGGTCTGCGGTGAGAGGTTGAAACCAACATTTTTTGGAAGCTTGAATTTCAAGTCAATGACCCCTGTGTGTTTGTTCCTTGTGAATAGGTTTCATTTACTGAAATAATAATAATAATAATAATAATAATAATAATAATAATAATAAATAATAATAATCAGCATTAAAACTATGAGAAATATAAAATTGATTTCATTCTTTCCCTTGAGAGATTTACCTTCGAGGTCAAGAAGAAATATGAATTGGAAAAATATTGCCGTAAAATTGTAGACATTTGTATTGCCATTCCTCGAAAATTCCTAAAGGAAAGACGGACGCACAAAAAACACTATATATCTGTTTGAAGATCAAGATTCGCTTTTCAAGTTTGTATATCTAAGTTGTGATATGTTTTTTATGGTGAATTTTAGAAAAGTATATGCATAAAAGAACGCTGGTTATTTTTGGGGGGAGGAGGTGGGGGAGGTGGCAAGATATAGCATTACGTAAAGTAAAGTATGAAAACAAAATCACTGAGTTAATAAGCAAAGCTAGAAGGGAAGGTTTGTGTATGTTCTCGTTTATTCCATTCAGAAACATTTTGGATATTTAATATTCCTTGGAATGTGATATTGAATCGTCGATCAAGACCCGTGAAATGATTCAGTTATTAATCTCGAAGGTTAATGGAATGGTGCGGATGGACATAGGCTTTATATCCGTTGGTTTAAAATTGTATATTTTCATTTCTGGAGAACAGGTCACTGGAAATATAATAGTATTCGATTGCTGGTATAGTATAATATTATTAGAACTGAAAAGTTCTCGGTTTGAAAAAATAACAAGTGAAATGTAAAGTTCAAAAATTGATATTATTGTCTGTTGTACCTAAATCAGTACCATATGCTGGATGACGAATTAAGTCCTGCTCTATTACAAATCATTTTTGATAAGTTCGCACAAACATTTTCTTTTTAGTTACTCTGAAAAACATGAATTACTGAGTAAACCAAAATTAATCTGCAACCGGTTCGGATATGATGATGATGATGTATTAAACAGAGTTCATTACAAAGTAACAAAATATCGTGCGAAGCTTAATCAGCTATGAAAGTTAAGGGAAGATCAAGTTTCTTAATTACTATTTATAAGATTCCTACGATCAAAATCAATTATTATTTAACAAAATGATCATCAATTTTGAGCTAAACTATCAAGGACCAATTTAGAGTATCTATGTTATTTTTCTTCTTTGCCTATCGATTAATAATGAACAAGCATATCTCGTACAATCAAATTTCGCAAGCAGCCCTTCACAGCTAGATGAAGAGGCAAAAGATATCCAAGACTGATTCAAAATGGAATGCAAGCAACAGCCTCATCTTTCATCCGACCAACAAATGCCGCTTGGACAGATAAATCGATATTCTGCCAATGCGAATTATTTTCAACGGAAAGAAGTTGCCGCAGCCTCCCTGGATGCCAGGAT
>NC_089752.1:104174820-104234820 GCF_040412425.1 Macrobrachium rosenbergii
CAGGTTCTTTGCAAGTTGTTCTTATCGCTATGTATCTTTGGTCGGAGGAAAACTAATGTATCGTCTTCGTCCGACCTTTTCAATACGAACACACAAACCGTCAGGGCTGGTTCTGATCTATGTAACTTCCCGCAGATCGAGAGCGCGCTGAGGAACTGAAAGCTTCGATTCGAGCGTCGATTAGATTTTCTTTCTTACCCACTCAGGATGGAAGGACGTAGCTGAGCCTTTCACTTTCATCTTCAAAGGATTTCATATAACCAGCTCATTTTTAAAAAATTTTTCCCGTGATATATACTCTTATATTTTATCAGCCAATATACTCTCACTTTTCACCGAAAAAAACGAAATTCTGGAAGGAGTTACTATCCAACTGCATTTATCAACCGAGAAGAAAAAGTTGGTCGCGATGCAACGGCATTATTTTGCCCACTGGAAGCAAGAGCTGAGCGCGGGAGCTGCCAAGGGTTACAACATCACTCCCTACGGTCCAGGCTTTCACTGGCACTCGATTCTCGCCACAGGTAAAAGCTGGCCAACTGGTGCAGTGGCGGAGTGCGCTGTTTCATTGCGCTTAGAACATTGCTTATTCATTGCGTGTGATTCATTTCAGGTCAAAACAGATCACCCGCTTCTGCAAGGATGTAACACGAAAATAACCATTTCTTCGGAAAGTTAATGGGGCAGTGCCCGAATATTTTAATTTCCTTCGACGAAATGCGTTCGTCGGGCACTGGAAAAATGAAAGAATGCTGTCGCGAAGAGTAAAAAGTACTTGGGTTTTGATAATTACAAGGTCAACGTTCTTTCAACTTCGAAATGTTGACAAACCTGTTACATTAATCATCTCGGTTTTCTTCTTTCTTCAATGCAAATTATCCAGGAAAGAGAGTATCTGTCATTGCTGTGCAGTTTTTATTTCGAGCAGCTAATTCAGAAACTCCCGAGGAGAAAAAGTATTTATCCAGTACTTGATGTACCAGACAACAGTAATTTGCACACATCTGTCATTGTGCTAAAGTCTTTCATAAATAAATGTCTGTTACCTCACAGGCTGATTAATGCGGAACAACAGGAAACGATAGATGTTAATTTAAGTCTAAAATATACCTTTGGCTTCCCGTTGCAAATTTATACATGTACTTGCAGATAGTCCTGGGTGATATGCTTAATTGGAGAAAGTGGGTTGCATGTTTTGGGTACTAACTCATATAACCAAAGTTTTTATGCCTGAGGTTGGGACGTTCTTCGTTGCATGGTCTCCGAAAGTTTTTTTTTTTTATTTTTTTGCCGGAGGAGATACTAAAGCGAACTAATTTTGCCGGTTAGGTTTTCTATATGGTTATGCTTATTAAGGTCTTTATTAATTTTTTATTTGTGGTAAGCGATACTTATATTACGTAAATGAAGATGACAACCCCCAGGGTGACATTGCGTCGACGGATTTTAGAAGAAACGTGTTTCTAATGAAAGTTTTTAGGAAATTCGCTGAATCCTTCAACATTCTGGGCAATTTCCTTAAGGATATGGCATCATCCTGCTCTACAACAGCGCCTTTTTGGTTTAGCAATGGAGTTTTTTTTCGGAGTCCTATCTGCTAACATGCATATGGATAAGGTAGATTAAAAAAATCATTTTCGAGGACTGTAAAACTAACCTTTGTGACTCTTGTATATATTTATTAAAAGTCTGTGCTAGGCTTTTACAAAGATGTGCATCTAAAAATGTTTGGCATAGGTTGATATCCTGGTGCAAGAGAAGAAGAAGAAGAAGGTCACTTCATAACTTTGGAGAACATGGAAAAAGTCATTGCCTGAATCATTATTAACTATGAGATCCCACAAGAAATTGTCAAAATAGAACATCAGAAGCTTGTGAAACAGCTTTAAAGAAATAATCAAAAGCGATACAAACAATAACTTCCAGAATCTCTAGCCAACCTAACCTGATAACTGTGCCTTATCGCCAAAACATTAAACGAATAATGTTTGTAAGTTATCTGGCTTCATAACTGCAGTTGGTCATTAGCACCGATCAACGCTTTAAGCAAAAGTATGCGATATCTTAGGACCCAGGGTGCCAGAATCATGCGCTTCATTAAAAACCACGACAGAACTGAAATTAAAATGGTGATGAAAGGGACAAAAATTGCCCATACTGAACGGAAGTTTAATCAGTATATAATGTAGACTTCCAGTCCGCCTGAAAGAAAAAGAAGATAAACCTGGAAGACTTATAGGTGAAGTGTAGCCTATGTATTGAAATTCTCTCTCTCTCTCTTTATATATATATATATATATATATATATATATATATATATATATATATATATTATATATTATATATATATATATATAAGTGAAATTATATATATATATATATCTATATATATATATATATATATATATATATATATATATATGATTTTCCTTCAATAGTATGAGTGCTTTGTATTTGTATTCAGTTCTAATCTTATTAAATTTTATACACAAGAAATCTATACTGTTGAGGTTTGCTGTGCTAGTTAGGGCCTTCAACTTGTTTCATAATAATAATAATAATAATAATAATAATAATAATAATAATAATAAAGTAGCTGTAAAAGAATTAGTTTTGCATTCACATCTCTTCAACTAACTAAATCTTGACAATAGTCTCCTCCGCAATGATTACCTCCTCACCAAATTCTCGGCCTCTATTAAAGGTCCGTTGTTCATATACCGAATGCAGTGCTATTTTTGTTTCCATCCTGAATGACAATGAAAAGTGAGTTTTCTTCTCATTCATTTTTTTTCTTTAATATTTTGCCTTGGCTTTAGAATCGTGGTTTCTGTTCCCGTGCCCATTTCATGCCGTAAAAACTGGAGATTTTTGCAAGTTTGCCTAAGCTGCCCAATGTCGCGGTGCAAAGTAATTTTCGTGTTGCTAGTAAGTTACGCTAATAGCTGTCATTGTTACACGAGCTGGGGTTTGTAGATGAATGAAAGTTTTTCATCCTCTGCATTTTAGCGTTGTTTCGGTATCTTTAATCATCTCGTTTTAGTGAATCGTATAATATTAATTAGAAATCGTAACTACTGGTAAATAAAAAAACAATATTTTTTTATAATGATATTTATTAAAAATCAGATACTATTCATTAACTATTCATTAACCTGAAAACGAAAATTTCCTCGTTTTCCAGAAAACACTAGGTGCATCAGTATATCAGTGATTTCGTCAGCATCTTCTAGGAACTGAGTGAAAATATTCGAAAAATAGAAAAGTGTTTGCGCAAGAAGCGCAAAATATTTGCACGCTTTTGCTGTGATGCTGTCTGAATCTATATGTCACAAACGAAACGGTGAAAGATACGTTTTTACGAATTCCTCTCTCGACCAATCATTTCTCTGTGACCACTCACGCTCTGTTTAAATTATCGGTGACCCCCATTTCAGGAACCACTATAGCTTAGAACATTACCAAGATAGATAATGCATTTTTTCAGCTAATGCTTACAAATATTTGTCGAATGCAGATACTTATTATCTAGAGCCTATATAAAGACGTCATTATCATGGTAGTGTAAGTTCAGTGTTTTTTGTTTGATTGCCCATTGGTCATACGTCTATAATTTCTGTTTTTATACGTAATGTTTTATAATTATATACGCGTGAAAAATAGTATATTTAAAAGTGCAGTCTTAATGCTTTCTTCGTATGTATTTGTGAGTGAATTTAATAAGTTGATGTAACTGAATGTAGTGTAATTATATATGTATATATATAATATGTATATATATAATATGTATATATATATAATTTAAACATGTATATATATAATTTAAATATATATATATATATATATATATATATATATATATATATATAAATATTTATGTATATATATATATATATACATATTTATAGTATATAATATATATATAATATATATATATATATATATATAGTATATACATATATATATAATATATATATATATATATATATATATATATATATATATATATACATATACATACATATACATACATACATACACAAAACCCACTAATGTTCGTTTACTGAATGGAATACATACTCATGTCATACAGTAATTAAAAATTACTGTACGACATGTAAGGATCCGCGATAAGCATGATGATTAAGGCAGGAGACTTGATTACTTCTTTTATAGGCGAAAAGAGCAGCGTTGTCATAAAAAAGTGTTCACTGACCTGGGTGGAAAGATTGGAAATATAGAATGACCTGCTAATCAGGCATTCATGCCTGAGAAGCTTCCTGTTTCCTTGTTTCATACTCCCGTTGGACAGGCTTCCTTGTCAGTTTGTGTCTACCAGTTGCACACTCAACAGAACAGTCTCTCTCTCTCTCTCTCTCTCTCTCTCTCTCTCTAAGTAATATTGATGCTTATTTACTCATTATATAGGGACATTTATTTCTCTCTCTCTCTCTCTCTCTCTCTCTCTCTCTCTCTAAAAGTTATTGATGCTTATTTATTTCTTATATTGGGAGAATTTTAATCTTTAATCTTAAAAAAGTTATTAATGTTTGTTTATTATATTTGGAAAAAATTTTCTCTCTCTCTCTCTCTCTAAGTTTTGATGCTTATTTACTCATTATATAGGGACATTTATTTCTCTCTCTCTCTCCTCTCTCTCTCTCTTTAAAAGTTATTGATGATTTATTTTTATATTGGGAGAATTTTAATCTCTCTCTGTATTTAAAAGTTGTTAATGTTTGTTTATTATATTTGGAAAATTTTAATCTCTCTCTCTCTCTCTCTCTCTCTCTCTCTCTCTCTCTCTCTCTCTCTCTCTCTCTCTCTCTCACTACGTGCGCTGGAAGACATTAAATGAAAACTGGCCACAAAAGATTCAGAAATTCACGAACTAACATCATGCTCAAGACTGCTCATGTAACTATAAACAGAGTAAATGACCGAATCTCGACTTTGGAAGAAAAATTTAGCCAGGAATCAGCAAATCAATTACTCCCGGTAGAAAATGAAAAGACACTTGTTCTCGGAGACGAGAATTCGCGTAATGTAAGCCTGTCTGACCTGGGAGAGAGACAACTACACTGTGAAAACGATTAGGATACCACCATGGATCTCGCAGGATGCTGGGTGAGCGAGAAGCTTGACAGGATGCATCATTATTTACTGCGGCACAAATGACCTAATTGAAAAGAAGGACCTAAATCATGTATTAGATGACCTAGGATCATTCATCTCAGAATTAAAACAGACTTAAGTTTCAGGTTGGGTACTGCTGAAATTGACGATATGTGCTTTAACGACCAAGAGGAATTTGATTCAGTGCAGTTTTCTGAAACTGAGCGATAGTACAAAAGCCCGCACGCAGATAGATAAGACACCTGATCATTACGATTCAGAATCTCGAATCCGCAGTAGAAATAGACACTTTTATAATCAAAGGACGTTCGAATCTGGGCAGGTTAGGAAAACGAAAACACCTCATAAGTCTCAGTCCAACAGACAAAATGACAGAACTCAGAGTAGACGACAATATACAATCTAGACCCGATTTTCAAAATGGCAACATTTACAAAAGGGGTTGTTATGACTGTGGTGAACATAATCATAGGCAATCAAATTGCTGTTATGATCTCAGAATTAAATGCAATAATTGTTATAACTATGGTCACGAAAGCCGTATGTGCAATGTCAATGATTATTGGGCGGCAGGCCACGAAGACAGCGCCGTCAGCTCTGAAGGACTAATACTTGAAAAAAGTGAACCTTAAACAATTCAGTGTATAAATGCTCAGTCACTGCTTTGCCATTTCGAAGCAGTAGAGGTTATGTTACGGGAAGAAGACATTGACGTTTTATGTACATGTGAGACATGGCTGGACTCTTCACTAAATGCTAAATTTATTAACATTTTTTAATATAATGTTGCCAGATGTGATGCCGGGCGAGGCTCAGGAGTGTGTACATTCGTGAAAACCTGAAAATCTCAAAAACAGGTAATGACACGGAAGGTTCTGAGGGCGTAGACGATTTGTGGTTGCAGGTTCAACACAGGAAATTTCCTTGTTTCGTAATTGGCTGTATATACCGACACCCCAAGGCACCCGCGGCATCCTTTTCGTGTTTAACGAACGTTTTTAAAAATATGTGGTAGAAAAACAAGCCTATTTTTATTTTGGGTGATTTAAATGATAACCTTTTTGAGAAGGGAAATCATGTTTCTAGAATTATTAAGAGCTTGAACCTGAAGCAAGTTATTGACAAACCAACCAGAATAACTGAGGAGTCCTCTGCCTTATTAGATGTTACCATCACAAACAAAATGGAAATGATAGTAAAAACAGATGTATTGTCAAGCCCTATAGCAGATCACGAAATAATATCCATTATCGTTAACGTTAGAAAGCCAAAACCTAAACCGGAAATAAGAACTTTCAGAATCCGTAAAAACTTTGACGTTGACATATTTTGAACGACATACTTAACGCTGATAATGTAAACATTCAAGCTGGCATCCTTACAGATGTATTTAATAGTTCCCTTGATCAGTGTGCCCCAGTTGTAACAGCTGAAATAACTCGTCCTTACGCCCCTTGGATTGATGATATCTTAAAACAAGTAAAAAATGCGCCGAAGTTTCTTCATCGCCATCGAGTTTTCTGTACAGCGTATAATCAAGGCCACCGAACATAGATCTGTCCTGTGGTGGTCTTGGTATAATGCTGTATAAGCCGTGGCTCATGAAACTTTAATCACGGGCCGGTGGTGGCCTGTCCTATATCGTTGCCAGACGCATGATTATAGCTAACTTTAACTTAAAATAAAAACTACTGAGGTTAGAGGGTTGCAATTTGGTATGTTTGATGATTGGAGGATGGATGGTCAACATACTAATTTGCAGCCCTCTAGCTTCAATAGTTCTTAAGATCTGAGGGCGGACAGAAAAAGTACGGACAGAAAATTTTGCGGGCGGACAGACAAAGCCGGCACAATAGTTTTCTTTTACAGAAGACTATCTAGCAGAAAAAAGGAATTACAATTTAAACTTAAAATCGACAGGGCTAACCAAGCAGTAGACAATACTGTAAAACAGAATAAGAAACAAGTGGAACAATGCCTACGTACAGCTAAGAAGAACCATTTTAGAAACGAGTTTAATGAGAATAATGGCAACAGCAGAGCTATGCGGCAGGCATTTGAAAACATGATTCCTGGTTACAGAAACAATGATAGTAATCGAACTTTCGAAGACCCTCCTCTGAAGGTGGCGGAGGATTTCAATCAGTATTTTGCTACTGTGGGAGAGACAGCTTTTCGAGAATAACAGGACATACAAACTGATAAGTAAGCCTGTCAAACGGGAGTATGAATTAAGGAAACAGGACGCTTCTCAGACATGAATGTCTGATTGGTAGTTCATGCTATATTTTCAATCTTTCCACCCAGGACAGTGCACTCCTTTTATGAAACGCTGCTCTTTTCACCTTTAAAAGAAGTGATTAATTCTCCTTTCTTAATCATCATACTTTATGGAGGATGAAATAACATGAAGTGAGAGTAAATAGTCATTTTCAGTCTTTACCAAATGTCCCCGATTTTCGACCTCAGCCTGTGGACGTTCACACAGTCGTTTTAGCATTCAAAGAGTTACGTGAAACAAATTCGCACGGTTCAGATGGCATTCCATTTAAGTATTTAAAAGATGCTCTTCTTGTTGTGATCTTTTATATTACAAAAATCATTAATACTTCCATTGTTACAGGTCTCTTCCCAAAACTTTGGAAACACCCTCATGTCATTCCTTTATTTAAAAGTGGCGATGTCGACGAGGTAGGGAATTGTTATCCCATTTCATTGCTCCCAATTCTATCAAAACTCCTAGAAAAAATCGTTGCGACCCAGGTTATATTATTTTGGGAGAGTACTGGATTATTGTCAAATAGCCAACACGGCTTTAGAGCACACTTATCAATTGAACCAGGGCTTATGAAAGTTAATGAATATACATATGGAAACATCAATAGCCAAAAGATATCACTTCTACTCGACCTTTCTCAGGCCTTTGATAGCGTATCGCACCCAATAATCGTACACAAATGTGAACAACTGCTTGTCGACTAGTTCTGGTTTAACGACTACTTGACGGACCGAGTTCAGTCAGTAAGAATTTATTCAGTTTTGTCATCCCCAGGGAGCGTAGGCTATGGCGTGCCACAGGGCTCAATCTTAGGACCTATACTGTTTTTGATTTGTAATATTGATATGGCAAACGTACTGAGTAAATATTATATAATTCAGTATGCAGATGATTGTCAGATATTAATATTTGGAAATATCATAGAATTTGAAGATTTAAATCAAGCTGAAGTTGCTCTAAAAGAAACAAAAAAGTACTTTCAAGTGAATGGATTAAATGTTAATGAGAAAAAAAAAACAAGTGTGTATTGATAGGATCACGCCAGTTAATATCTAGAGTACCTACAAATGTAACAATAATTTTTGATGAGACACCTATCAGGCCATCACAAAAGGTGAAGAACATTGGCGTCCTTATGGATCAATATATGTTATTTGATCATCACATCAGCCACATTATAAAAAAAAAGTAAATGGTGTTTTATTCTATCCCATCCACATAAAAGAGTCGTTGGGATTGAGCATAATCAACTACTGCAGCAGAATATGGGTAATAACAAACAAAGGACAATTAGACCGGCTTCAGATAGCTCAAAATTTTGCACCTAAAATAGCTTATGGTGGGGCTAAAAAATTTTGAAAAAGTTAGAGTGGATAAATATCGAAACTAAAACAAGCAAGACCTACTCGTCAGTCGAACGACTTCTTTGTAAGACGAACAACTACTGATAAGGGAGCTAAAGCAATATCGATTAAGGGGCCATGGGTCTGGAACAACATGCCAACTAATATTAAGACTGCACCTTTAATCAGGGTTTTCAAAAAGAAATTAAAACCATATTTTCTTAAAAATAAATTATAGTATAGGGAGATAAACAGAAACTCATTAACAAGTGGCTTGCCTTCCTCCTAAGTTTTTAGAGTCTTGGTCGAAAGTTTTTGTTTGCAGTTATACTAGGTTGCACTTTTTTTTTTTGAATGTCTGATATTTATTTGAAAGCGTTCTCTTACATTTTAAGTCAGCCGTAATTGGTGATCTTAACTACTGAAGATAAAGCTAATTTGGATATACTATCCTTTAAGTTTGGCATTGTTTGTAAGTGCTTTTAACAGTCATCTCATTCTTATTTTCATTTTCATACTAAGGTCATTCAGTTTTGTAAGTATGTGCTGACACAGTTATATGTTTCTTTAACTTATTAATTTAAAATGGCAATACTTATGTATTCACTTTTTTTAGATTTTAAGCTCTAATTAGAAGTATTCCCTAGAGAAAGGCGAGCTATGCGTGTTTGACTTGATGAGGTGTTCTAAGAAGCAACAGTTTTTCAGTAATTGAATCATTTTGTATTTTTCATTACTGTATGTTGTAAGTTTTGTTTTTTAAGCATACCTTGCACTTGTGGTATCACTAACATATAGGAAATTTAGGGTGAATTTAGTATGACTCTGATGTTGCTTGCAAGAGGGTTTTGCTAGTCTAGCAACATGAGCTATTTTTTTCATAAAATTATATAGACCACATATTTAGTTAATTTATATTAAAACGTCAAATCCCTTTCTATCATGTAAACAACTATGTCATTTACTAATCCTATTTGGTTTGCATTGTATACCAGCGCTATATTAACACTCATGTCGTTCGCATCTTCACTACTATGCTTAAGATATTTCATGTAGTTATACATCATTTTACTGTTTTATAAGACTCAGTAATTTATTATTTTAAATCGTTTTTTTAGTCTTTTAATTTTTTAAAAATTATTTTAATTACAAGTATTCTTTGTAACAGGATGGGGTCATGTGCGTTTGACTTTATGATATAAGTTATATGTATCTGGTATCTTGTAAGTCAATGGATGTTGTATATATTTTCAAAGTATGGCATGTAGAATAACCATTGTAAAATGGAAATAAAGTTTTCGATTGTGATTTGATTTGACTCTCTCTCTTTGTCTATTGAAAAGTTATTGATACATTTATTTCTTATATTCAGAGATTTGTATCTCTCTCTCTCTCTCTCTCTCTCTCTCTCTCTCTCTCTCTCTCTCTCTCTCACACACACACACACACACAAACACACACACACACACACACACACACACACACACACACAAACACACACACACACACACACTCACACGCACACTATTTAAAAGTTAGTAATGCTTAGTTATTTCTTACACTGGGAGAATTTTAATCTCTCTCTCTCTCTCTCTCTCTCTCTCTCTCTCTCTCTCTCTCTCTCTCTCTCTCTCTCTCGTACTAATTAATCGACGTACTGAGATATTCACATTAATTAGGATAGAAACTTTACACAAATAAAGACGGGATATCCCTTAAAATTTTTTATTCTCGTCGAAAGCTAAGTCAAATCATTTTCTTTTAGAGCAAGAGGGCGTAATTGTTGCACGAAATCGGAAAGTCATAGAAGTATAGAATCATAGAAAGTCATAGAAATATAGAACCATAGAAAGTCATAAATGCATAGAATCAAATACTCGAGCTGATGGCACCAACAGATTCTTCAGTTTCTCTTTGAAGAAAGATGGCTCTCGCCACCACTCACAAGTCAGCGTTCAAGTTTCATTTTTGCATAGTTGTTGAACTATTGTGGCTGCATGAACGTAATCTATGGCGTTCCTATGGTAGTTTCCTTAGTCCATTCCTTTTAAATTACACAGGAATAAGTGGTTTAAACTTGAAAACAAGTTTGGCATCTGTAGATGATGCTGTCTGCATTGACCCATCCTTATGGCTGTTAAACTTATTGGAGTTAGTTTTACTAAGTCTATGAAAGAAGGTATCTTACCCAGACCTTTTCATTGACAGTTTTTTTTAACATTTAAAATCATAGACGTCATTCTTGATTGAAAATTCATTTTTGAGGAACGTCGTCTAATTCATTTGCACAAAAAGCTGGTATGCTAAGAGTCATGGGAGATAGTTTAGATTAGAAGCTTTCATTCTTGTATTCTGCCATGTGTTAAATATTGTTCTCTTGTTTGTTCTTCAAAAGAAAGCTTGGGTCTCAGATTGTTGGACAAAAACTTGTACAAAATTTCTTATCCCTGATTTTCGTAATGATCTCTGGTGCCAGTGTTCAATCAGCTCATTGAACGTGTTGTGTGAAATTGTTCGCAGATCGGATGATCCTTTGCATTTATATCTTATCAAAGGTGAAGTGTCAGGCCCTTTCACGATTATTCAGGCTATCTACGGGCACAAGTAAGACGCAGAATAAAAAAAAATGAACAAGAATTACCAGATAGTTAATAATATTGTCAAATGGAAAGAGAGTTAATGCCTCATCATCCGGCAACTACTGACACGGCGTACTTGACGCTGAGAACTACACTAAGAGTAACCGTACTACACTCCGGCTAAATTAGGAGAGACTGGCCTTTTTTTTCTTTATTTTATAGGTCACTGCTACTGTTGCCTTACGTATCATTATCTTGTATCAGATATCTTTATTTCAGGATAAATCATGACAATCGTCATTAATAACTATGATTAATACGAAAAATGCGAACCTATTAACGCTACGTCTTCCAGTTTTCCAGTCACTTTAAGGCAGGTCATTTTGTGATAGTTAAGCTGCTTAGGTAATCTCGTTTGCATACCTTATCTTAAATATACGCAATTTGTCTTTCTAGAGGTAACACTACTGCACTTTTATTTCTGAGCAATTATTTCTGGGATGAGGTTGCTGTTCTCACCTATTTTTGCAATAAATTTCAGTGCATAACTCATTGCTTAGGTAGAGAAACTATTGCTTCATAGCGCAACCGCGAGGTTTTCCTCCTGTTAACATCTTTCAGACCTTTCTACTGTTTAATTTCCATTCCGACGCCGAATGACCTCAGGTTCCAACGCTTGGTCATTGGCCTAAATTCTATAACCCTATCCCTTAGGTAGAGAAACGAAGAAATGGAGGTTAAGGTAGAGAAACGAAGAAATGGAGGTTATTCCTCTTAAAAGATCCTTAAAAGGTCGAATGGTGAGCTGTGTTATATCACAGTGTAGGATAATACATCTTATCATTCTAAGCGGATCGATAAATCCCCAACGCTGCTTTACCAAAGAAAAGGATATTAAATATTGATTAAAAATGAAGGGTGTAAGTCTAAGATAACTTGAATCAGTGCGAGTTAACATTCATGGAAACATAACGCCTTCGTAGTTGACAGACTTGCAAAAGACACCAAGTGGTCAGGCTACTTCCATACCAATAAGATGGGCGCAAGTGAAATATTACGTAGCCTCCCCCCCCAAAAAAATTCTTGCAATAGGTCAATATGTGCTGGAAATATATTATTTAGTTGCATCATAGGAAAAACCATTTCATTGTACCTCTTGGTGTTTTTAACTATACTTTCATTGGTATTAACACTGTGGCTATGTCTAGTGACCTTGATTTCCTTGGAAAATTCTCAGGTAATTCTTGAAGGTGTTGGCACGATTTACAAAGGCGGCTTAACGGGGACTAAAGTTCCTGTTGTAACTTGAGATACGTATTCCAAAAACGTAATCAAAATCAGATCAGGTTTCAGATGACTGAAACGTCCCGTATTGTGTCTGTGTGCACTAGAAGAAAAAGTTACATTACGACAGGGATGTAATTTGAGACTAAAGGGGCAATTACACGGTCAAACGGTTTTGTTCAACCCGGTTTGCCCAAATTTATTTGTCACTAGGTTTGAAGAGGTACCTCACGGTCAAACCAAAATTTACATCTAAACCCAGTGTGAGTCGTGCAGTTGGGAAGCAGAGATGCCTCTGGATTAAGGCATTGTTATCGCTATTGGTTCAGCGGTGGCGCTAAGGAACAAAAAAAAAAAAAACCTAAGTGGCTGTTAAAGAGATACCAAATTTCTCATGCAAAGTTGCTTGTTGATAAGAGATTAGAGCCACAGGACTGGCGTAAATTATATGAGAATGGAGGAGGCAGCATGTTTAGATCTGCTGAGGCTTATCATTCCTTTTATTAAGTACAATGACACAAACATGAGAATGACTGTTTTCATCATAACGACTCCAACGTCTTCTAAATACATAACAGACACCTCACACGTCTCGAACTGTCGACCTAACCGCTCAGTTCTCCTCGCTGCTGGGAGAAAGGGAGCTGGGGATTTGGTACGATACATGTACACATTCGCTACCGGGGTCTAAGCGATGTCAGGCAGGGCAGCCGATGAGGCTACGGCCTACCCCAACGCCAAATCAAAGTCCTTCAAAAGAAGGCATCGTGCTTACCTCCATATAAAAATGGGAAAAAGCACGTTAAAACGAAGAAGTTGTCCTGTGAGCAGCTAGGTTCAAGTTCCTTCGGCATCTGAAGAGCAGATAACCCCTTGTTTTTAGATATTTTCTTGGCATATTCTTTGAATATAACTTAACATAAATCTGGATGTTCTTTGTATTTGAGGATAATTTCCAAAAAAAACTTCCTTCTCATTCCTTTTTATTTTATTTTCCTCAATTTCACACTTGAGATGGGTAATATAGACGGTCTTTACAAGTCAAGATCCAAATAGCTAATGGGGTTTGATGTTTGCCGATCATCGTTCACATGAGCAAAGTGCTTGTGGATAACTTAAGCCCCGCCCACAAAAGTCAGACCGAGCTGGACTTCCTTTAAACAGTTTGTCAACGGCGTTGGCCAACAGTCAAATTTCACTCCAAACACGTGCTGGCAAACCGGGTTGGACAAACCTTTTGACCGTGTAAATGCCCTTTAAGACCAAGATGTTAAAGACAAATGCAGTTAAAACCAGATTTGACACCTTATGAGTTTTCATGTGATCTATTTTTGGTATGTGACTGGCTAAAACAACTGGCGCTGAGACTAACTCACAAAATAATATAAAGAATTTATATGGCGAGCAAATAAAAAAAATAGGTATATCACTGCATGATCCGAACCAAAAAAAAAAAAAAATTCGTAAAGGTAAAGAAAAGTCCTTGTAAGCGTTCGTTTACTTCTCAGTTTTGTGTTCAGTTCTAAAAATCTGTGCTCGTAAAACTGAATTTCCGTCAAATTGAAGCAATCAGATAGCGGATCTACCCTATCCGAGTGACTATGAATAATTCATTATTCAAAAAATAATTTAAAAACAAAGAGAACTTCATTACAGTCCCTGTTAACATCCAGCACACGGAACAAATAGTCCATAACAGTTTCTAGATTTCGTTAATGAACCAAAGCTAATGGTAGCAAAAATATCTACTCCTATTTGTTTTATTGGCTCATTATGAAAATTCGATAATTACAAGCGATATATACTCGTACTTCAGTTAAACACATTTTTTAATGTTCCCTTAGTATATTAAGCAGCATAATTTTTCGTCCTACGTCAAACATTATTAGAAATTTAAAATCAAGCAGCTTCATTCTGTTTTTTTCGATAATTTAAATTTTTGGGGGTAATTCAGATGGACTTTCGAGCGTGGAAGTCACAGGACCTTTAGGAAATTCTATTTTGGTTGTTCATCCCATGACTTTCAGAAGGATTTTGAGGTCTTAAAAGTCCTTTGACCATGTGGCTCTTAAGCCTTTTAACAAGGGCCCTCCCCTCTGATTACGTATAAATACCAGTCCCCTACCTTTGAATATGTTACTTAACAGTATAAAAAGTCAAAACAGTATTTTGCTTACATGAATGTTATTTTGATTGATCCTTTGTACGAGTGTATGGATGAATGAAAGTAGGGGTTTCACTGCTATTCCATTTATCATAACTTACTTTGAAGATAAGTATGACCAACATCGTAAGCAAATTCAAATTCAAATTCAAAAAGTTTATTGACATACATCAAATGGAGTGTAGCAGCATGCTGCTATACCCACCAACAAAATTCAAAATAGATTTCAGGCAAAAAATGTAGCAAAAGCAAATGCCAAACCACAAAGTAAACTTTAGTATTATACAAATCAGAAGTTGATAATATACTATAGAAAAATTACAATAAGCAAATGTCATACAAAACAAAAGTTACAAAATTCAACGTTATATTAAAGAAAATTTATTTTAAAAAGTTAAACAAAATTTTATACTGAAACAAAGGCAAATGGCTAACAAATACTTTTTCCAAAATAAATTAGGAGATTTCTTAACAATTCTGAAACAATTTATTGACACGTCAGTTGGGATGCATTAACTTGCTAATGCATCCCTAACAAAAGTGTTATTACCACGCTCTTTTATCTATTCCAGCAAAACCTTGGAAACTTGCTAACAATTCTTTTTGTGAAATCATTATTCAAAACAAAACAAACTTTCTCAGTAACATTATTAATAGAAACATTTCTAAACTCCTTAAGTTTATCACATTCTAACATATAATGATGCAGAGTATGTGAGTATGCTTCACCACACAATCTACAGGGTATACCATCACCATCAATATATTGCCAACAATAATTATACCCCAACCTCATTCTCATTACAAAAGTATCAGTTTTCGAAAAGACCTTGTCGTATCAACATCGTAAGCTCTCCACCAATGACTTTTACACGTCCCGGTATCAATCAGGTGCTGCATTTATTGTACCATCTGCCTCTATTTTAGTGTTCTTTTCTTATATTTTTTTTAAAACAAAATAATTTAAAAATAATAACCTCACAGCATAGAGATTTATTACCATTCTTTATGTAGCATCGGAAAACAAAAGATACTGATCACAATCAAAGTTACCCTTTTTATAATTCTTTTAATCTAACTATTTTTAGTTTTTTCCCTTTTTCGGGCTTTGTTTACTTCGTGGTCAATCTTCACATTTTCATTCTATAACTGGAATAACATGTTGGAAAGCGCGCGAAGGCTCATGTTTGTATAATTTCTAACACACACACACACAGATATACTGTCTTGACCCGAAGAAAATGACTTGTGCTTTGCTGTCGTTAAGTAATAGGCCGTTACTGTTAAAATATTTTGCAGTAGTCAATATATTTTGGGCTCTTTTTATCAAATAATCAAACTTTTCAAGTCCCCGGTCAGCAAAATCTGGGTATTATCAGCATAAATAAAAGACCATCTCGTGTATATATATATATATATATATATATATATATATATATATATATATATATATATATATATATATATATATATATATATATATATATATATATATATATATATATATAATATATATATATATATATATATATATATATATATACATATATATATATATGTATATATATATATAATAATATATATATATATATATATGTGTGTGTCAGGTCGTTGATATAATAGATAAATAGAAACAGTAATGGGCCCAGAACCGACCCCTGGGGTACGCCGAAAGATATCTTCTCAGGAGAGAATAGGATTGATCCTACACGAACAGAATGGATGCGATTGCTCACTTAATTTTCAAACCAAAAGGAGTCGACATTGACTTTAGCTAATTTAATTATTAGTACCGTATTGGATGAATAAAAGGAGTGATTTTTTTTGTGTGTTCTCATATATATTATTGGTAACCTTACGTAACGCAGTTTCCTTTGAAAGGATGGGTCTAAAACCACGTTGTTCGTTAGCTAGTAATTGGTTTGATTCAAGGGAACCCATTAGTCGAATGGCAATTATTTCGTCGATTATTTTAGAGATGGCATGCAACAGGGAAATTGGTCTATAATTTCCAACATTTTCTGTGTCTCCACTTTTGTACACTGGAACTACATAAAGATGTTTCCAAAGGTCAGGGCAGTTACCTGTAACAACACTGTAGAAAATTGTGCCGGGCAGAGAATCAGTTAAAATTCGAAACGGAATTCCGCCAGATCCACAAGAGGTTTTGGGTTTCAGATGTTTTGTTACCAGAATCAGAGTATCTCTGTCAACTGGCTGAAGTCTGAATTTATTTCTAAATAGTTATATGGAGGGCTGATTATAGGAGGGGGGGGGGGTTGATTGGTATTGGAGATATTTTGCTGCAATCTGGCGTACATTTGCTTCCCTATGTTAGCAAAATATTCATTAAAATCTTCTGCTCTCCTCTGAGCATCAGTGTCTATGTTTTCAAGTGCCCCAGGAGACTTTTTGTTTAGAGGTATTATTTTATTGCAGACATTCCACGTTCCCCCTCGTGTTACCCTTGCATTGAGAGAATTTTTGCTTGTAATAGTATTGACGTTTTTCTTTTCCCTTTCGCAATTATTTACAGCCTTTGGATCTTGTCTATCTAATTTAATTCTTTAGAAAGTTGTCTCTAACTCTCATTGCATCTTTAATTTCGTTGTCGATCCAAGGGACAGGGGGACAGATGGTTATCAGTGAAGTCGCCTAGAATTAGGAGAGGTTTGTTTCTCAAACACATGGAACCAAACTCGTCAGAAAGATAATCATATCTCTCTTTGTGGGCATGGGGGTGACGGTATACAAAGCCTGTGATAAAGGAAGGAAATTTATTATACTGAATTGCCGTGGTCTCACGAGTTCAGATGCGAGTAGCTTCACCTTCAGATGGTGTCTTAACATAGATACATACTCCCCCACCTCTCCCTACATCACAACGATAGATAGAGAGCTCTGGGATTTCAGTAAAGCTGCTGTGTATTTCAGGCAAAAGCCATGATTCGCTTATGCACATATCAACGTCCCTATCAATTACTAAAAATTAGGTATCATCAAAATTACCTAGGAGGAATTGTGCATTTATATGTTCAACGGTGAGTCGATCTGTTAGAGAATCATGATAAGGATGATGTAATTACTATTCTGTATTTTGACATAATTCTAATCCTACGATTACACTGGCATTGAATATGAACATGACTGATTTCACCACGACTATAGCAAGGGCGACGACTTGATAGATTCTCAGCTTCACCTGTCCGTGTTTCCTCGTATTGACGACAGGTAAGAAGTACAGACTGATGCAAAGTCTAGACAAAAAGATAGTCTCTGCAAATAATGCCAATGACTTCAGTAGGAATTGCATAAGAGAGAAAATATGCCCAAATAGCGCACATACATACATATATATATATATATATATATATATATATATATATATATATATATATATATATATATATGAATGTCTTTTCCTGTAATACTAAGTGTAATATGAATATAAGAAGGCATAAAACATATGTTTCAGGCACTGTGTGTGTGGTAGAATATTCTACCAGTGAACAGGGGCACAGAAGCAAGTGCCTGAAATATATGGTTTCAACGTTTAAATAGTGTTTTATGGGCCTATATATATATATATATATATATATATATATATATATATATATATATATATATATATGCATATATATATGTATATATATATGTGTGTGTGCATATACATATATATATATATGTATATATATAATTATAAATATATATATATATATATATATATATATATATATATATATATATATATATATATATATATATATATATATATATATATATATATACATACACATACACACACACACATATATATATATATATATTATATATATATACATATATATATATATATATATATATATATATATATATATATATATATATATATATATATATATATATATATATATAATGTCTGTAATTGTTTATCTTTGACCTTCTTCAAGAAGCGAGGCATTATGGTTGACTTTTGGCGAAATAATATCAACTGTCATAAGTAAACTACGAACACAAGGTCCAGTTAAAGTCAGATTTCAAAATCACTAGTGTAATGTACACATATGGATATTATGTAACTTAAACAAGAAAAAAGCAATTGTGCTGCCTTTTTAGATGTTTAACTGTGATTTTCCTTTCTATTGCTCTTTACATCTTTTACATTGCATACCTTGATACCTTAATGAGTAGTTAACACAAGCACGAGATATTTATTTCAAATTCCTAAGCTACACTAAATACAGAAAATAGTACAAGCTTTTCAGACCTGCAATGCGGATAGTTGAGACATATTCACGGTTAATATCCTTCCACTGCCTTTCTTGAAAAACTCTGCTAATGCCAGGGGCAACCATTGGCTGCATAGAAGCTGTCGGGTACAAGACGAGCTCAGTTCTTGAAAAAACATCAGTCTGACCGCTAGTTGCGCGTGTCCCAACCGCCCCCCCAACGTTTAAGTATTACTGTTCAGAACTGTTGGTTTCTCCATTATAGGTTCAAACACAGTCTTTTTGGCGAGAAAAAACTGAGAATTGATATATTGGTCTAAAATTTTAAATGCTCTGTCTCGGCATTCGGGGAACACCGATTTAATACAGCAGGAAACGTTATTTAGAAAAGTCTAAGAAAAAGTAATAATAAATGTATATAGAGAAGTCCCGTAGATAAGTACAACAGCCATAATTTCCAGGAAGAAAAAGGAGTAAGATTTTCATTGGAAGCCTGTTGTTGAAGCAGGCAATCCGCAGGAGAATTCCGGTTACCAGCAGCCAGTGTGCTAGCGGGCTACTTTTAGCAGATTAAGAATGTGTTTGATGTTTAGATGCTTAAAATGATGCGTACATTGTTATATTAACTCTGATGACTGCATCATGCGTGTTCACAGTGTGTAGCTGGTCTGTGAGTGCTGGCTCTGACTTCCTACATCCAGTATGACAAAAAGTTCTGCCTGCTCTTAGGGAGATTGTATTCTATGTAGGTTTGATTATGCTGGAATTCTTGCTCACCGCCACATTCAGTAGTGATAATTTAGAAACAAGCTGTTGCAGATGTACTATTTCTAGAGTAGCCTAAGAGAGGGATAAGGCAATGTATACGGGTAAAAGTTCCTATGACTGAAAAACAACTTCTCGAGGCGGCACTACTGATGATGCCGACCCCAAAAAAATAAAGGTTTGGTATGGTATCACTCCAGTATGCAGGGTAGAATATTTCTACATTTATTGGATGGCCAAGGCAATGGAACAGAAGAAGCTAGTGGATAAACAGGAACAAATTGCTTCGCACTCCAGATGCGGTTTAAATAATGACCAGGAACAAAAGTGGCCCCTAACACCCAGTCTCTCCAGAAAGTTAGTGTTGCTCTTCCTGTGGTGTTCGCAGGAATCCCGATTGCCGGAGGTAAAAACGAAAAGCTAAGGGGTCCGTAAAGGGAGGTCCGTTGATCACAAGAGCCTGGCCTAATAAGCTTAATTAACTTCAAGTGATTTTTCAGTGTTTGAAGAATCGTTATTGGAAGATCGAGCATATTTTCATGTTCTATGAATAAGACAAGTTAGAATTCTTTTCTCAAAATTTTTTTTTTATTTGTCCTTAACTGAATATAATGAGTACCAGATGTACTGTGCTTCAGTATCCCTTCGCAGTTCATTGTTATCACTCAGCAGTCAGATTTATGCATTCGTCAAATCTGTATCATTTATTTCGTACATTAAAATGATGAATATTAGTTAACATCCATGATCTGAGCATGAACCAATTTTTTTTTTTTTTTTTTTTGTATTTTATAAACTTTGTTCAAAGTGAATTTCCGTTTTAAACAATTTGTTGAGTATTTGCTCATTTCCCTTTTCGAAATAAAATTTTGAATCGTTAGTTCTTCGATGTGAGTCCCTCTTGTAATGGAGACATTTGGCGAAAAAATAAGCATAAGCATTGAAGTCAGCTTGTGTCCTAGAATAGAAATAAATACATTCATCCTTTGGCGATCATCCATATTGAAGCATTCTTTTATCATGAAAGGTTTTAGACAAAGAACGTATAATTTTGGTGAAATTATGCAGACTTTTCCTTCGTGCCATTTAACTAGAATGATTCTCAAATCCAGAATTATCTTTTCAGGGAACAACTGATTTAAAACTGATTAATTTAAATCAGTTCTTCCCTAACCCTGACTCTTCTATAAATGATTTTAACCGAAAATTGTTTAAATAATTTTCGGGAGTGGCATTGTTGGACACGGCTTTCATTTTTAATGATACTTTATATGAGCAGGTTTGGGGGGGGGGGGCGGTTGCAGAGGGGTTACCTCTTGGTCACCTATGGCTAATATATTCATGGCAGCCCTGAAACTGCCTCCCTTTATTTTATCTCCCGTAGCGGGGTAGTGCCGTCAGTGCACCTCTTTCGGTGCTCTGTAGGCATTGCTTGAGGTTCTTTGCAGCGCCCCTTCGGCCCCTAGCTGCAACCCCTTTCATTCTTTTTACTGTACCTCCGTTCATATTCTTTCTTCCATCCTACTTTCCACCCTCTTCTAGCAATTTTTTCGTAGTGCAGCTGCGAGGTTTTCCTCCTGTTAACACCTTTGTAACATTTTGCTCTCAATTTTCCTTTCAGTGCTGAATGACCTCATAGGTCCCCATCGCTTGGGCTTCGGCCTAAATTGTATATTCTGTATTCTTCTTCTGGAGAGGAAGTTGAATGATTAGATCCTTTATACAGGTGCATTCAGGAAAAGCTTGGCATGACTGTCCAGTGTTCCTGCTTTTTAAACTTCGAAATGAATGCTTTTTCAACTGTACTGTATAGAGCCGTTACTCATACTTCAGCATGGTTCATGTTTCTTGATGAGGTTACATTCTTAACAGCTTGTTTTAGGAATAACTGTTTTCCTACAGGCTGATCTCCGGAATGCCCTATAAATTGTTGAAGACAGATGGAATCCGTCACTTAGCATCACAACTGAGCCAAAAGTGAAAATATAACCTAATTTCTCCTACCTGCATGACAATACCTTTAGAAAGAAATGTCTTGCTATTTTCAAAAACCGTTCTCTGCTGTAGACTTGAAGCGTATCCCCAAGAATCCACTCTGTGCTGGATCGCTATTTAAATTTAAATATCATCTTGGCCCTCTCTTGTCTTCTAACATTGTTTACAAATGTGTGATCCCAGGACGTGCTGATAGGGTACTAAGTGTCACAAAAATATAGAATTTACACAAAAGCAGTAGCATGAACAGGATGCTTTAATAAAGCTATATATATATATATATATATATATATATATATATATATATATATATATATATATATATATATATATATATATATATATATACCGTGTGTGTGCATGCAACTATTCTACATCTGCACTAAGTTTGTGGTTTTTCAGGATTTGCACAAGACGAGGTCTATTAGAGATCAAGTTTATGTGGTGGTTAAATTTGATGCCCTAGCTTGGAGAGGTTCATATGGGTTGTCATCATTTTCCATGTAGGTGAGCCTTAGCTTGCTGATGGAGATCCAATCCATGTGTCTCCATTGTAGCATTTTCCATGACTACATCTTTAGGTTTTATGACTGGGCAGGGCCCCTTTAAGGTGGTGTTAGATGTCGGTGCCATTAGATGAAACTAAATATATTTTAGATAGAGCTTTGGTTTGAACAATTTTCTGGAAATTTTCTCCAACATATGATGCCTATATGGTATGCCGGTTGTCTGGATTAAAAAAAAACAATACAGCACATTGAAGCAACTGTCTTGGTCAATGATTTTCAAAGGCAGAAAACAGGACATCGTCTCCAAGAGAGAAAATTAGCAAATCACTTTACCTAGTGAGCAATAGGAGCCTCAAGGATGTTATACAGCCCTGAAGCCTAAGCACATGCTGATTGTATAGCTGTGCAAACTAAAAATATTGTTTTAAGAGGGCACTTTCCGGATCTTTCGTAGATAGTGACCCCCAATGGTCTTAACCCGGTATGTACCCACTTTGCGGCGTGTTTAGGAAAAGCCTGTTGGGGATTACTGTAAAAAACAAAAAAAGACTGTAAATATCATAAAGATAATTACCCCCAAGAAATATTACTCTAGATAACGACCTTCGAAACCCCTTTGGGGTCACCATCTAGGAAAGGTCCAACTTTTCTTGCTGCCTGTACCTACAATCCCCAAAATTAGTGTGTGATTCTCGTTTCACATTCAGCATCCTCATGATTGTGAGGTGCCACTTTGTCACACTGACAGTAAAAGTCTTTCATTGATGGGATTTTAAGCAAAATTGTTAATGTTGCCCTTAAGCTTAAGTGAGCTGCAGCACTACATTAAAGGCATTGTCTTAGGTTTAAGCCTTTCATTGTTGTTTATAAATATTTTTGTTAGTGATCAGTTCTCTTTCTGTATCTTTTTCTTTGCTCTACATTCTAAATATTTGACTGCATCCTTTTGTGGAAGCCTTTAAATTGCAAGTCAGTGGCGATCTATGGTAGACTCATACAAATGTTTATTCAGTTTTGATAGTAACAGATGAAAATATTAACCACCTAAAGTTACCATTGCCACCATCGTCTAAGATTCCACATGGACTTGGGAAGAAGCATGATTTCGATTACAATAGCGTGAAGCCTGAGGGAGCTCGGTCTCATTTATCATAGAGCACCGCTTGTGTATCGCTTGTCGTCCATAAAATGGAAAAGAAATAAATCATCCATTTTACAAAGACGTACCAAAATAACAATACTTTTGAGCATTAATGAAATGGAAATCTAATATTTTTCCATCCTAAAAGAAAACTGGTATCGCAGGACGTAATAAACACGGTAGGGGTTGTGGGGTGGGGGGGGAGGGGAGCCGGTAAAACAAAAACCTTTGTTACGAAGGAAACTGTTCGGTTCTGATCACTGTAAGAAAAAGATTTCTTCATCTCAGGTCGTTTCATTCAGCTTCGAAATGAGCAAACAAATCTCTTTTACCGTTACCCTCTCGTTGGTTCTCTTTTTTCCGTAGTGCTTTTTGTATGCCATTGTGTATATCGCATTGTTTTTCAGATTTGGTTCGGGCTACCACTTTCGAATCTCCAGGAGGTTTACATCTTTTATGGCGCGTCTGTTGTGCCGGAGAACAAGGAAATGGGGTCATTTGTACACATTAGTCTTTGTCGGAAATTAGTCAAGCGAAGTTTCTCGTTCTGGGTGGGAACAACGTATTCCAGAACAGTCAATTCCTTTTGAACGGGTTGTCATTCATACAAGTTTATTGCTTCCACATTGCTTCTCCATAATTTATATTTATTTTCGTCCATAACACTGTTTCCATATTACCCCCAACAGTTGCAGACTACTGGAATGAGGAAACATGAATTTCAGTATTATCTGTTTCTTGGTGTGTTTCATTCACTGTGGTCTATGTTGCTAGATGAAGGTGCTAGCTCATCTCCGGTTAGTGGTGGAGGTATCACCAGTTTTCTCAAAGCTTTGGAATGTGCACAGCATTTGCACCTTTATTTACCATTCCAGATTATTGCTACTTTTACACACACACACATATATATGTATGTATGATTGTATGTATACATATACATATACATATATATATGTATATATACACGTATATATATTATTGATTACGTAGTTGATTTCCGTACCTGCGTTAATTATCGTTTGTACGAGATCTTATCCATTGTAATGTGATACTGTTTGCATCATAATATGGTATTGTTATTCGTCGTTCATTATCTGCTTTGGAAAGGTTTTTTTGTTACTGTATTCCATTCACTCTCTAATCTCTTGCCTTTTTTCACAAATGTTTATTGTATTGTGGCGTGGAACCTTGTATTGAAAGTCCATGGCATTCTAATCGTCCAACAATAATAATAATAATAATAATAATAATAATAATAATAATAATAATAATAATAATAATAATCATCATCATCAATCATCATCATCATAGGTTAGTAGAAGACTATTTTAAGCACGTAGTGTTCAAAGTAATAGCTTCATCAGCTACATTCGGTGTATATAGTTTTCCCTATCTTTCTAAAAATTTCTGCCAGTTCGGAGGGGAAAATAGCTGTAAACCGGGTAGTTTTATTTAGGAAAATGTACTGTGACAGTTAGAGTAACCATGTTGGTGACTGAAATGTGGTGTTCATTTTCCGTAGAGTTTTCCTTCTACCCGAGAAAATCATCGTTAGTATTGTTCCAGGCCATGTTTTGCTCAGGCTCTATTGAGCATGTTCACGACGAAAGACGAGAGTAGACTGCCTATCGTAGTTCGTTCTTTTTAGATTAAACTGGCCTTTTGCTGGCACGGGCTCTTGTTCCATGGCAGCCTGTAACTCATAATACAGCTCTGCAGGGAAAGGAAAATTAAACAAAGAAAACCAGAGCAATTGGTAGTTTGAAGCTGCCGATATCACTCGGTCCTCTCCAGCCACTGGGCCGCAATGAAAAGAAAGCAGAAAGAGAGAACTGTTGCAACAGCGAGTCCCAGGAAGCAGCAGGTCCTGGAAGGGAATTATAAAATTCAAGTCAGAGGGAAAAATGGACATTGAAAATGTTCAATAAAGTATACAGTGAAGATGAAGGTATAACGACAGAGTGTAGTTTGTATTTAGAATAGGACAATGAAGAGGAAGGGAAGGATCTGGAGAAAAAAAACATAGTCATAATGAACATATTTAAAATGACGAAAGAAAAGCATAAGGGGGGAGATGGAGCGAAAGGGATAGTCCAGGGAGCGGGAGAAGACTTGAAAGGAAAATGGAGAAAAATGATGGTGTGATGGCTGTGAGGGTGGTAACTAGAAGACTAGAAAGTGTTGTGTCAGAAAGTTTTTGTTGTTGTTTATGATTCAGCTGGCTTTATGCCAGCACGGGCTCTTGCTCGTAGAGCAGCCCATAAGTCATTTGATGATATGGAATATACAGTAGGTATGAATGTGGATGATTTATTATGAATGTAAATACGAGTGGTAAAAGTACCGGAAGTGCTGGTTGCATAGTGGTTAGGGAGTCGGAATGGGGAAGGTTTGGAGTTGGTGGTGGGTTAGGATTGGAGTTAGTCAGGGAGGTGTGTGAGAGGAGGGGGGAGGGTGTCGGTCTCCTTCGATAAGAGAGAGAGAGAGAGAGAGAGAGAGAGAGAGAGAGAGAGAGAGAGAGAGAGAGAGAGAGAGAAATGGAAGGAGGGGAGGGGGAAGGAATATAAGAGTAGAACAATAAAAAATTTTTAATTAAAAATTGAAAATTAATTGCCGTAAATGGATTTGAAAAACAAAATGGCCTATACAGAACAGACAGAAAAACAAAAAACAACAGAAAGGAGATTTATGATATAGGATGTGACCTAAACAAAGATAAAATGGAAGGCAGTGAAATGAGTAAAACGCATCAGCTTAGCCAAATGCGATGTTTTAACTTATCTGGGTGTTGGGTGAGAACAGATGAACGCTGAAAATGCCTCAGTGCTTTCAACCACCTGTTTACAGCATGTGTACATCCTGTTTCCAGTGTTAATTAGTTGCCAGGTACAGATATCTTAGCCGCAAACGCCTAATGATAACCGCGAGCCTCTTGTTTACATTCCTGGAAAAAGAAAAACATTGTAAATTAGTCATTTCTACATGCCATTTTGCAGACCTGGATCCTGGAGGAGTAGCTGACGAATTTCGCTTTGTGCTTCATTCTGGCAGTACCTGAAAATATTTGGTTTGATTTGCATAAGGGACGGATTAAGGGGCGATACTGATCGTATCACGTTGTAGGATGCTCTTTAGCAAGTTGATCTGCCTTTTGATTTCATTGAATTCCTATGTGACTGTGAATCCAATTAAATGTGATTTTCCTTCCATTGCTTTGATGAGTGAACGCTGCAGCTTTTACGCTGGTTATGTGTACATTCAGATTTTTTTTTATATGTGAGAATCACACCGTTCGAGTCAGTGTGAATTGTGTCCGCTACTCTGTTTAAAGAGTCTTCTAGCACCTTTAGGATGGTAATTAGCTTTGTAGGGTAATGGCATTGTCCAATAATCTCCAAATGTCTGTTAGAGAGGTGGGGACTACTGTTGCAGCTGCTGCAAGTAAATTGCGATCCACTGAGCTGTCTGATTAATAAACATTAGGGGATGACGTGCTGTTTATGACATTTTGCGTCGTTTGTCTGAGTTGAGAATGAGTGCAGATCTCTTTGTTTGCTGGGAGAAGAGTGAAGTGGAAGGTGGAGGGAGTGGGAACCTAGGGGGGGGGAGGCTTAATGCGTTATAATCCTCCTCAGGACAATGAGAAGGTCCTCAATAAGAATCTTGGGGAAACTGAGTTCCTCTTGCAAGCAAATGATTCTTATTATTTTGTTCTTTAAGGGATAGTCTCTGCTACTTTTCAAGGTTTTGAAAATGATTAGAGCATTCCTTATATCAACCGTGGAAGAGAGAGAGAGAGAGAGAGAGAGACTGGTTTCTGCCAAGAGTAGACATAGTCTGGCCCCCGCTGGGGCTCCTGCAATGATTCTTATTGCATTACTCGAATCATTTCAAGTGTGCAAAGCTGAGGACATGTCAATTTTGTAAGCGTTGTTCCTGCATTTTCCATTTAAGAGCGGATTGTTTGAATGGAGAAGATTCTGGGTAGCTGACTCGATGCTCTTTGGCGAAGTGAAGTGGTCCTTCTCATTGCACATTAGCAACATTTTGCTTTTTGCTTGAGGTGATGTATTCCATTTGCGGGGGAGAGCATGTGATTTATGTTTACTCCCAGGTATATGGAAATATTCACCCATTCAGTGGCTTCTCCCATGATGGATAGACTACTGGGAATACATTGCCTTGGTTTTTTAGCGTTAATTTTGAGGTCTAGTTTCTTGCTTTTTCCTCAATCAAGTAAAGTGCTTATAGGTTCCACTGAGAAGAAACACCAGACACCTGGGTTATCTTGAGATGGGATAGGTCCTTTGAAGGTACAGATTACTTTTGAAGTGGGACACCCAGATTTCTTGCTAATACATCTCTCTGTACCTGTGATGTTGGGATTGTTCATCATTGTTGCTATTGCGTTGGTATATCAAATATCTGAAGTAACTACAAGATATTTTGAAGAGGATTGATGTTAGAAGGGAATTTTTCCTAAAAACGGAGTTTCAATTGAAAGGACATACGCTGTACCTTCGCGTTAGCTTTCTTACTTGTTACCAGGGTCCAAGGTTCCTCTTCTGGGGAGGTAGGAGTCTCAGGTGGCATAGGAGTAACACTCTGGTCAGACACCAAGTCCTTGCCAGGGTCTCCAAAGCTGAGTCAATAAGGTCATTTCTAACGTTACTGCAATGTTCAAATTTCGTCTGTCGACTCTGGAGTGGGGGAAAATGTTGGCGAAGAAAGAGAGAGGAAGACCTCTTATGGGCCATTGTCATCCTTGAAAAGACACTCACAAAACGAAAGAGTTCTCCGTCGACCTTTCAGTGACGTTTGGAAAAAAGGTCACAAAAAAGAGAGGCTGCGGGAGCTCAAAAGTCTCATTTCAGCACAAGTCACGGTGATAATAAAGCCTATGTTCTTTTAACACCACTTCTCACCGTGTCTCTGACTTATTTCCCCGATGGTAAAATGACGAAGAATTATCACTACTATAGCACAGTCTGTCATTGGCTGATAGAACACTAGATGCACAAACAACATCAGGAGAGCACAGAGCAAACTCCAGAACGGAACTTGTCTATTGTGGTGAGTCCAGTTCGTTATATACCTAGATGGTCAGCAGGGCGGTTAAATGCTTGCTGACCACTAATTGGCTGAGGAGGAAACGCATTATGTGATTGGCTGGTGAGATGTCCCCGTTAGCCAAAAACTTATGGGTGATGGTTACGCCGTTGCAGTCTTGCTCAGTGGCAGGGCTGGTGTATGTCATTAGCTGGTATTACCTGGCAAATATTTTGACTGGTCTTCAGTCAGCTCGCGGAATCTCGGACATCATTTTCGGAATGCATTTTCTCTGTTGTCTGGCTCAGGCCTATTTGTATCGTGGGTAAAAAGCCGCCTGATGTTGGTAGGCAGGAGGAACATATTCAAGGAGGGCTTCCCCTGCTGTAATAAGAGTGCCTCTGGAAGCTGTAGGGCCTCAGGTCAATGGCCTCTCCATTTGCATCTGTGTTCCCTAGTATTGTACATCTTGTGATGTGAGTCTGGTGTGCCCCTCATGGATTTTTATGGCCCCTTCTCTTCGTCAGTTTCATGCCGCTCATACCAACTTAGGAGCCAGGACACCCACAAACCAGGCATTTGAACTGGTATACCACATTAGTTTGTTTAAGAGGATTTCTCAGTGGTGGGGCGGTGTTGATTTTCAATATCAGGTTTTTTGTGCGGCAGTTTTGATGGTAAATGAGTCCAGCCACGTATTAACATCGGTGGTGGAGACCTTATCTTTTGGTAATTTTCCTAATGTCGTGTTCGTCTTCTAGGTCTTTAGAATGCAACCTCATTTTACAAAAAAGTTTAACACTGCCTTGTGGATCGGGCTGTGGCGGTTCACGGTAGTGTCACCACCGATCCAGTGCCTAAGTGCATAAATATTTCTTTATTATGCCTGCTTGTTCGAAGAGGTCTATGTGGAAGTTTTATAAACTAGAGTGCATCCTTCATCAGCATTAAATGATAAACTTAGCCAAGTATATAATCTGTGACCAGCTTAACAAACATAATTATTTAATTGCAGTGTAGCAATGTACAATATATGTGCTTCATTTCCAGTTGTAGGAAACAGCGCTTATTAAACATATTTTTAGCTTATAAGTGAAGAAAGATAGGCAGTTTGACTGGTGACTAAATGAAAACAACATTTCAGCAGCTTTGTCTCGATATTATCTATGTAATGTCGTCGTTGGTTAACCTTTTGGACAGGAATGCAACACTGCAGGCGTGAACTGGCGATTGTCTATTTTTCTTTATTTTCTCGACTCTTAACCTTTCTGGGGTCACAGGAAGTACGTACAATGAGTTTTAAAGTAAAGACTATTGTGATAACAAAATTTACCTGGTAAATTCCGATTTATCTCAAGTTAAATACTTACGGTAAAATTGTTCAATGTATTTATTTATCATATACACGTAGTGCTCAGTTACTCGGTCCTTCGCTGGTTTAGTTCTTTTAAAAGTGGATGGAGGCTGTCTACGAGGGAAGATCCAACTATAGTCCGCTGCTAAGAACGATATGCTGGATATATATTGTTAACCCATATACGAAAATCTCACTTCCCCTGCTAAACAAATGAATTTACATACAGTTAAATAAATCATGACAATATATGATGAAGCCATTCGTAGTCACAGTTCAAAATTTCTGGAGCACTGTAGATGAGTAGAATGTCCCGGAATACCTCATCAAATCAGAATGAAAGAAAGATCACAGTACTTTTCATTAAAATCCCTTACTATCTTTTCTGAATTATTTATATATTTGCTTGTAATTAAGCATGCGCATGCATTTGGAAATGGATACGTCATACATATAAGAAGCAATCTGTTGTACGGACATTGTTCAATATAAAATATAAAGATTTGCATAAAAAAATTTACTCTCTTGATAGCGGCGCAAATAGTGATGTTATTATTATCAGTGTCGTGTATGCTCGTTAGTGTTTATTTTACGAAAGATTTTTAGCGTCTTTTACTAACATCGCTCTATTTGCAATCAGGTCCTTCATTTACTCTTTCGTTTGGTAAACGTCTGCTTGATCTTGCTTGGTCTTGGAACAGAAAGGTAATGTCAACAGCAGTTCCTCAGTGACATTCTTCAACAACTCTTTTGAAATTCCTGCAAAAAAATTGCTTTACAGCTCTTGATATATAAAGAGCATAAAGTTCAGTATATAAAACCATATGGCCCTCCTTCACGAGGCAATGAATTTCATCTTTTCCGAAGTCAGCCTTTTTGTGTTCTCTTGTATGGACAACTAAGCCAAGGTCTGTTTAAAATCCAACAAAAGCTTGGACTGAAAAGGTTTTGTTTATGCAGCGTATAATGTTTACGATGCATTTCGGTGCGCTAATCCCCAACAGATGCGAAAACAATAAACTAACATTTCGAAAACTTATTTGGGGATTCATTTTTTATACTGCAGATAAAGTAGTATCAGTTTTGCACTCACCTTAGCCCTTAACCTTTCGATGCCAGGTGGTACGCTTCTGGTACTCTATTGATGGAACTATTTTGAAAAGATATAATGCATATGTGGATTTATTTCTATTATCATAAGACAACGCTAACCCACGCTAGGTCATGAGGTCACAATCACATCCTGAATCAGTGGTAAACGTTTCATTATGTGGTACCAATGCTAAATCCTATCAGGAATTAATTGATGGCTAACATGACGTGCAATAAGAGGATTTCACGCTAAAATGGCCACCCTTTTAGAACTTGAACTCCATAGCCTGATCACGTAAATTCGAACTTCGAGTATATTCCCTTTATACCTATGTATTCCAGTGTGGATGCTTGTCAATTGACACATAATTAGGAACCTTTGTCAATCACAATTTTATGGTAAAAGGAAATATGATTAGACGTACCAAGCAACACTGGATATCCATCCAGACTATCGTATAAAAAATTGTGGCGATTTGGGTCTGGTCGCAGGAGGAAAATGAAGAGAATCTGGACCCAAAAAGGCGACAAAATGATCGAAGCTGCGGTAGTAGATTTTTGCAACAATTGGACGCTTTTCGCTACCTTCAGAAAACCCAAGATGCTGGAATTCTTAGTCCTAAGAATTAAGATATGGGCATAATATGTGATGAGCTTTTTAGATAAAAAAACGATTCTGCGGAAGATGGTATATCTAAATACAAGATTCCACAGGGAAGATTTGTAAAGTTTCTCCAAGATCAAAATTAGTGCAGCTTTTTCACCAAGTTTGGGATGCAGCACATGGCAATTACTAGAACAATTTTCACAGCATAAGTATGGCTTAGTAAAGTATTAAAAGTCATGTGTATTATTCAACTAAAGAAAGCTATTGAGATGGCTATTTGTCTGTCCGTCCGCACTTTTTCTGTCCGGCCTCACGCTTAAAATCTACTGAGGATAGAGGACTGCAAATTGGTATATTGATCATCCATCCTCCAGTCATCAAACATACCAAATGGCAGCCCTCTAGCCTCAGTAGTTTTTATTTTATTTAAGGTTAAAGTTAGCCATGATAGTGAGTCTGGCACCGCTATAGGTGCCATCAACACAGGCCACCACCGGACCGTGGCTGAGAGTTTCATACAGCATTGAACGCCGCACAGAAAACTCGATTGCGCCGAAGAAACTTCGGCCCATTTTTTACATGTTTTCGTCGGGCACGAATGAAGTTTAGGTTCAAATCCATCAGCGTCTTCTACACCCTTAAAAAATATGCGTTAAAAAAAGGCTTAGTAAACTTTTTGGGTTGGGAGGTAAAAGGGCGAAAGTTGAAAAGCGTTCTTGTTTTAAGTATGGTAGAAGTAGCTTTTAACAACAGAACTTCTGTTAAGAGCTGCCTAAAAAGTATAGAAGAAGTTTCTCTATGGAAATAGACTACTTAATAGCTGAATTTGAATAAACTATAAGGAAAACGGAGGTCACCGCCACGGGCCAATTAAAACAAAAATGGAAGGAGAAATCTAATAACCAACAAAACAACGTTAAGCAGGCTTATTCCAATAAATAACGGTTCTCTTGCAAGAATGCAATAGCCTTGATCATGCCAAAAATCAGTGTTACTGCACTCTTTCCATCCTGTTGCACTAGACAGACCTTTCTATCCTGGAATTTGAATAATGGTCCGATGGTTCGTGGGTTCTTCGAAATGAGTTTCAAACTTAGTACAGGTAATTCGTTATTAAATAAACTCAGACACTTTTTTTTTCGAAATTTATTTTCATGGAAGAAGGGAAATTTTGCATTCAGACTAGTTTGGGAGCGGTATATATTGAGGTGGATAATTCATCTCGAGATTAAGTAGCTTATTGAGGGCTCTGTAAATAAATAACATCTGGCAAGCCGTTATTATATATATATATATATATATATATATATATATATATATATATATATATATATATATATATATATATTTATATATATTTTTATATATATATAAAATATACATTATATATATATGTATTATATATATATAATTTATATATATAAATATAGATATATATATATATATATATATATATATATATATATATATATATATATATATGTATATACATGTATATATAGTTATAGATGTAGATATAGATGTATGTGTATATATATATATATATATAGATATATATATATATATATATATATATATATATATATATATATATCGTTACATACACACACATATATATACAAATGAATATGTATATATACATGTACACACACACACACACACATGTATATATATATATATATATATATATATATATATATATATATATATATATATATATATACATATATATAGTGTATGTATACAAGCATATATAGCTACAAACGTCCTTTGATATCGAATTCGTGTACCTATAAATAATATATTTTATATACGTTACCGAAGGGGAATTTTTTAGTTGACAATAAGTTCGTCGTCCCGTATATATCGAGGCCGTGTATAAATCACTGTCGTCCTGAGTTCTTGTCTTTCGTTGGTTCGAGCCCTGGCCGTACATTAAAGGCGTATATATATATATATATATAAATAATATATATATATATATATATATATATATATATATATATATATATATATATATATATATATATATATATATATATATATATATATATATTCATATATAGTGTATGTATACAAGCATGAAGCTACAAACGTCCTTTGATATCGAATTCGCTGTACCTCGGAAATAATATATTTTCATATACGTTACCGAAGGGGAATTTTTTTAGTTGATAATAAGTTCGTCGTCCCGTGGGCTCGAGGCCGTGTGGGTAAAGGCGTCACTGTCGTCCTGAGTTCTTGTCTTTCGTTGGTTCGAGCCCTGGCCGTGTGGTTAAAGGCGTCACTGTAGTCCTGAGTTCTTGTCTTTCGTTGGTTGTGGGTAAAGCCCTGGCCGTTCTTGTTTTTCGGGTAAAGGCGTTATTATCACTGTAGTCCTGAGTTCTTGTTTTCGTTGATTCAATCACGGTGATGTGATAAAAAGTCGCACGGGACGACGAACTTATTATCAACTAAAAATTCCCCCTTTTTATATATATGTAACATACTAGATGAAAATATATTATTTCCGAGGTATAGCGAATTCGATATTAAATATACGTTTGTATATATATATGCTTGTATATGAATCATATATATATGATGTGATAAAATATATATATACTGTATGTATATATATATATATATATATATATATATATATATATATATATATATATATATATATATATATATATATATATATATATATATATTGAGAGAGAGAGAGAGAGAGAGAGAGAGAGAGAGAGAGAGAGAGATGATTATGTTGGTGATTTTACGAGTCCATTGAAACCTCAGATTGATCAAAGGTGAAAATAATTTTTCTCCTGTTCGATAACTAGTAGCCAAATGAGCCACAGCTTTTTATTTTAGCGTTATTCCGTGTTCCTACATTACTTTAGTGGGTTAATTTTTTTACTTTTCTACGTTTCGTTCGTATTTACTGGAATAGAATCAAATGCGAGTCCAGAAGCATTTTGGTAACATCTCACAAAAGTATACTGAGAACCTTGGTAGACTGATTAAACCTTTGGAAACACGAATAATCCATTCAAGAGTTTTATCAATCTAAATATATCTTGCCTTCACAGTATTTCCTGGCACGTCTGTACTCTCGAAAAGAACAATATTCTCTCGTATTTCTTGGGATTGGGATAAAACGAGAACGGCGATGTTACCCTGGAGTGTTTACTGTCGCTTTCGAGAGGCACTATAAAAAACAACAGCAAAATCAGAGAGGCAGTCGGAAGATTGACGCCACGTTTCCTGGAAAGTTTGCTTGTGGTTGAAATAAAACATTTACGGAGGAGAATTTAATTATTTTCAGCGATGATTGTAATATTGAATTATGTTTTCTATACAAAGCGTAGGATTCCTTATAAATGTCTTATTTAGGTGGTATGTATTGGCATATGACATGGCAAAAATCAATAGCTTTAGAACATCTGTAGATAGAATAATCCCCGTAGGGTGGGGGGAGATAGTGCCGTCAGTGCACCTCATGCAGTGCACTGTAGGCATTACTTAAGGTTCTTTGCAGCGTGCCTTCGGCCCCCTAGCTGCAACCCCTTTTACTGTACCTCCTTTCACATTCTCTTTCTTCCATCTTACTTTCCACCTCCTCCTGACAACTGATTCATACTGCAACTGCGAGGTTTTCTTCCTGTTACACCTTTCAGACCTTTTCCTGTTAATTTCCGTTTCAGCGCTGAATGACCTCGTAGGTCCCGGCGACAATTCAATTCAGTTCAATTCAAAATAGAATAAAATGTACAGCGAGCTAACTGAAAATAATAGTATTGTCTCCACAGTGCTGACCAATACTTTTAATGGCATTATAGCTTTAGTGGGAAATGGGTTCTGTTACATATCTTTGCTTAATTCAGATTCCAAAATATACTTTGTTACCTTCAGCTATCATAAAAGTGAGATAATCCTTTCAGTATCTTTTGGAAATTTCATTTGTTAAATTCAAGAAAACAAAATATAATCTCCTTTATATTCGAAATGAAAACTAGCATATAGAACAAATAGGACAACTATTTTTCAACTCCATTGGTTAAGCAAGATTATTCCTATACATAAATATCTTACCGTTTCAAAGAAACATCATGCAAAATTTTACAATAGACGCAACGGATTCTCTTTACACAGTTTCTCGATACATGTACTCGTATAATACGGCATATTTTTTGTTTCTTGGCGAGTATTGTTAGGAATTTGTAAGTCGATAAAGGCAGAGATTCAACTAATTTTAACATTGCGTGTTAAAATTATGTATTGTTTACTTCGCAAGATATCATTAAATATATGTACGGTTATTTGTTATGTTAATGATATGGTTGTGCATGAAGCTCATATTAAATAAAACGTGGTTTAAATAGTCTCATCCGAGACTGCAAAATGTCGTAGCATAGGCCTTGCATTTACAGAGTAGATGCCTAAGTTTCCATTGAGCTAAGCTGCATGCCATTGTAAAATGTAGCGATTTGCTCGAACTTTAGCGAGGAGAAAATCTGCATTCAACATTCTTAGCTCAGAGATTACTGATCTCACGGCTGGAGAGAAAAGCCTGGAATCATTTCTTTGACCGTAATTCTTTTATGTCTTATGAATAAATTTAGTTTTAATTTTTCGATTTCGTAAATCTAATTCGGGAACAATGTCTCTTTCTCTCTATAGATGGTTAAGTTAGGATTTCTAAAAAAAAAGTCTTGAAAACCCCATTATTCCAGTAACAGTCTCCACATGGGATTTTCACTGCATTATGAAAATTACTTCAGGCTCTTTTTTCATCTTCTGGAACTGATTGTAATAACCCGTAAAAACAGTAATAAAAGTAAAATACAACTTAGAATTTTTCCTAATCAAGAACTGATATTCTCAGACAAAGGATCAATAAATAAAGTGTTCGGGTGATGATCTCCCAATCGTATCTCCATGTATAAAATTCTCTCTCTCTCTCTCTCTCTCTCTCTCTCTCTCTCTCTCTCTCTCTCTCTCTCTCTCTCTCTTTTAATGGGAAACTTTTTATTTTGAAAGCCATCACAATTCGGGAACTCCGTTTTGCAGCCTCTGTATTCATAATGCTGATACATAAGCTCCCTCAGTTCGGAATTCTCCAGAAATGAAGTGAATATTAATTTTCCCTACGATAAACGTATATCTTCCAATAAGAGGAATCAGTCCACCACACATGAATTTCTCTCCTTTTCAACGGGCGCTGTTTGAATATTGAAATTTATATGAACCAATAAGGGGTGGCTTATTAATCCCAGCAAACTAGCTTAGCAAAGTTATCAATCTCAGCAAACTAACTTAACAAACTTATTAGTCTCAGTAAACTAACATAGCAAAATTATTCATCTAAATACACTAGCATAGCAAAGTTATTAATCTCAGCAAACTAGCTTAGCAAAGTCATTAATCTCAGTAAAGTAACATAGTAAAGTTATTCACCTCAGTAAACTAGCATAGCAAAGTTATTAATCTCAGTAAACTAGCTTCTCAAAGTTATCAATCTCAGTAAAGTAACATAGCAAAGTTATTAATCTCAGTAAACTAGCATAGCAAAGTTATTAATCACAGCAAACTAGCTTAGCAAAGTTATCAATCTCAGTAAAGTAACATAGCAAAGTTATTAATCTTGTTATTTATTAATCTCAGCAAACTAGCCTAGCAAAGTCATACTCAGTAAAGCAACGTAGCAAAGTTATTAATCTTAGTAAACTAGCATAGCAAAGTTATTAATCTCAGCAAACTAGCTTAGCAAAGTTATCAATCTCAGTAAAGTAACATAGCAAAGTTATTAATCTTGGTAAACTAGCACAGCAAAGTTATCAATCTCAGCAAACTAGCCTAAAAGTCATACTCAGTAAAGTAACATAGCAAAGTTATTACTCTCAGTAAACTAGCATAGCAAAGTTATTAATCACAGCAAACTAGCTTAGCAAAGTTATCAATCTCAGTAAAGTAACATAGCAAAGTTATTAATCTTGGTAAACTAGCACAGCAAAGTTATCAATCTCAGCAAACTAGCCTAGCAAAGTCATACTCAGTAAAGCAACATAGCAAAGTTATTAATCTTAGTAAACTAGCATAGCAAAGTTATTAATCTCAGCAAACTAGCTTAGCAAAGTTATCAATCTCAGTAAACTAGCATAGCAAAGTTATTAATCTCAGCAAACTAGCTTAGCAAAGTTATCAATCTCAGTAAACTAGCATAGCAAAGTTATTAATCTCAGTAAACTAGCTTAGCAAAGTTATTAATCTCAGTAAACTAGCTCAGCATAGTTATAGATATCGACGCAAATCTAATTCAATCTAAACGAAATCAATTTTATACCTAAGGAGTAGAAACGGGACAATGTAATGGAACTTAAAATATAAGGAGTAAATTCCCTTTAAAGAAAAACAAGTAATCGATCGGGTCAAGTAAATAAGTACTCACCAACATTACATATACACTAACTCTGAGACGTTCAAGGAAGTTCATCCTGTTTTCAAGGTCTTTTAGTCATCAGAGAAGTGAAGCAACAACCCTACAATTGTACAGTTTTTCTCTTATTTCATCTTAGTCCATGACGAATAGACTGAAACTTAAGCATTTTTTTAGAATATAATAGAATATAGAATTTAGGTCAAGGGCCAAGCGCTGGGACCTATGAGGTCATTCAGCGCTGGAACGGAAATTGACAGTAAAAAGGTTTGAAAGGTGTAACAAGAGGAAAACCTTCCAGTTGCACTATGAATCAATTGTTAGGAGAAGGCGGAAAGTAAGATGGAAGAAAGAGAATATGAACGGAGGTGCAGTAAGAGGAGTGAAAGAGGTTGCAGCTAGGGGGCAAAGCTTTTTTTTTTTTTTTTTTAGAGCACGAAGGTTTTCTTACTATCCATGAAAAATGTACCGGAAGTTACTGAACAATACATATCTAATATTTTTTTTTAGAGACAAGGTTTTCTTACTAACAAAAATGTACCGGAAAAGGTATAGCTAATACCTGCTGTCGTTCATCGAAAAGACTTCGAAATCCATTGACGAAGGAATTTTGCTTTTCAGTTCTTGTACACAGTATGCTATAGTTCTTCATATTGTGTATGGACCTTATTCCATTAATCGGCATCCAGTTACTTTTCTTGCAAATACATTCCTGCCTTTAGCTATTTCGTTACTTATATTGCGCTTATATCACCTATTAGTCAAAGATCTCATTTTCAGTAGTTTTTTTTTTATTCATAAAATTAGTTTCGCAAGTTCCTATCCGCTATTTTTTATTTCCTAAAAAAATGCCGATTCTCTTCCCTTAAGACAACTCTTGTATCTTGAACATATATCAACCCGATATAGATTAACGATGCAATACTTCTCCAAAATGTGCTTCCCCATCACGACAATCATAACTTTGTTCTCGAGTATTACTTAAAATCGGTTTGGGTTACAGCCTATGGGCATTAAATAGCATTTTCTGATGCTTTATAATTAACGTTCACCGCAGCTTTCACCCTTTCCTGTTCTCTGGTATTGGGTGAATGTTTTATTTTATTTTTCTCGAGCCAACTCTTCCTCTTCGCTTTAGCTAAAATTCTAGTGTCATGCTGAGTGTTCCTTGCTGTCCGTTGTCACCAAGAGAAGACGATGAATGCAACAATCCCGATCAAGTAATTTTAAAGCATTTTTCTTTCTGTTGCAGATCTTTAACACTCAGATGCAGCAGTGTCAACTTGAACAATTACGAACACTTACGTTTCTTCTTACACCACCATAAAATTCTACCTCATGTTCAATAAACTTTCCTCTACATCTTTATTTCTCTTCCACACTTTACAGAAATTGGCAATTACTTCCAACATCAGAATGTATTATGTAATCTTTCCTCACTTCTCCAAATTCTTATATAATCAGTGTAATGCAATTCTGTCACTGTATCATTTCTCACACGAAGTTCAGTGAAACAAAATTAATATGCTTGATTCTGCATTACCTTCTTGGGTGAAATTTGCCTTACAAAATTTGCCTTCTTTGCACACAGTTGGGCGGTTTTCAACTTCCACTTTTATCATCGGCATGAATATCTTTTGCGGTTTATTTATCAGTGATACAAAAACCTAGATTTGTTGCCGGTGAAGTTTTCTTTGCAATCATTTCCTTCTTTTTTACCTCTTCTAGTCCTCTATGATTTTCCTGTTTTTTTCTTCTGTGATAGACTGTCAGTTTCCTGACAAACTTCGACATTCGTCAATTCTCTGCACAAAAATGCTTTTTGGTTCCAGCGTTTGAAAGTTTTGTATTTTAGCCCTCTTGGACATTGTTGGACCTTTGTATATATTCTCTATTAGCTCTGCCTTCTCAAGTCATCTCCATCATTCGACCACTCGTTTCCTGGTAGAAAACTTTTGTGTGTTTCAAACAGCATCAGTTCCATTTCACGTTTTCCACATTCTTATTTCTCCAGCACGTAATTAATTCACTGGAGGGTCACCTTTTTATTTTGCCTCTTCCTTAGTTATGGAGACGTATTTTTTGTTTTCTCTCTCTCGTTGATTCTCGTCTTGTATTTTTACCTAAGGCCTCTTACGTTTATCTACTCTCTCTCTCTCTCTCTCTCTCTCTCTCTCTCTCTCTCTCTCTCTCTCTCTCTCTCTCAGTGCTTATTTTAACAATGATTCAATTATGCTTGCAAATAACATTTTAAATGTTACGGAGATGTTTAGTTTGCAGAAGACTAAAGACTGGAATGTCCAAAAATATGTTTTCTCTCTCTCTCTCTCTCTCTCTCTCTCTCTCTCTCTCTCTCTCTCTCTCTCTCTCTCTCTCTCTCTCTCTCTCTCTCTCTCTCCTCATAGTGTGTTATAGCTTCTTTTCCTCGAAATTATTCATTTTTCAGCTTTTCATATCTGATTCGTTGATCCCTCTTATTAAGTCATCATTCACCCAAAGGGGCTTCTTTACTTTCCTATTCCACTATCTTTCTCTTGTCATTCCAGTAACTTTCCCATTGCTACTTGTCACATTAATACATCTATCTCTCCTTCTTGTAATAACCCCCTCCCTTCCTTAAGCAAACAAACAAAGAAAAAAATCTTCAAATTTCCCCACTGATCGTATCTCTTCTTACTCAACTTTATTCAGGTCTCCTTCTTCTCACATTCTGTAGAAGATTTTTATGACAGAATAACGTGGCATCTTGAAAATATTAGCAGCTTTAAATTGTCATTAAAATTTTTCATTGTTTTTGGTTTATTTGGTAAGGTATAGTACTGCCCTTTGTTCCATTTTCTTGCAAGATTTTTTTTACTGTTTTTGTTTTGTGTTGTTTTACTGCTTTGTTTTGTTCTTAACAGCATTTTCTTTATTTGCATTAAGCATTCATTATATGTTTAACTTTCTATTTTTTTAGTCTCTGCTGCATATTGATAATTACATCGAATATACATTATCATAATATTGGATAATCTGATTCACTGAGTTTGAGTAGCTTTTCCTGTCGATGTCTGAAGTATTTTTTTTTTCAGTATAGATCACCCTAGGGCTGGCTAATTTTCGTCATATTTAGTCAAAAACACCGAATTATCTATTAAAAAATAATATTTTGCAATTATTTATTATTGTTATGGTTGCCATTACTGTGTCGCCCACTTTGTTCTCAGGCCGTCTCTGTTCATATCTTCATTGGATTCCCAGACTTGAACTTATTCCAGTCACATATAACTAATTTGCTGTTTTCAATTATTCTGTGAATAGCTTACCAGTTAGGTAAACGTATTTTCCTGTTTTCAAGATGTGTAGGCCCCTTACAGTTATGCATTTCGTGGTTTATTTTAGCATAGTAATTTTTAAAAATATAACTGGTGTCTTGATGGTCTGTGAGCATAACGGTATCTCAGTCATTAAATTAGGCCACTTCTTTTCATTTATGTAATTGTTTTTTAATCTTTGGTAAGGAGGCTGTGCTCTGTGTTAAGTCTGTGTTACCAGGATTACGTTAAAATTAAAAGGATTTTTGCGAAAATTTTGCTAAAGTCTGGTTTTGCGGTGGGCAAAAGCGATCAGGCTTAGGCTGAGGTAGGATTAAGGCTTTGGGGAAGAAGTAATCTTTTTGGGATCGATTGCTCAGCTAAACTCATTGATGTTTATTTTGGTAACTTTATTGATTACCTCTTGACTGGATACAAGTGATGCTTTTCCTGAGAAAAGGAACCTATGGGAGGTGGATCTGTTTGATGTCTCCGAAAACTCTTGTTTTCACCAACATGTAAGTTTGTGTGGCTTTTCCTCCGCCCTGTTTAGTTTTTGTCATGAGTGACAGCGCGTTCCAGGCATTTTGAGCGTCTTGCTGTCTCTTTTATCTTGAATATTCTGAGAAATCTTTTTAATCTTTTATGCATTTTTCCGTCGACAAGATTCAAGAGCCACATTCAGTTTTTCTTTTGACGTTACGATCTCTGTACTCTGTGCGGACAGGGATTTTATTCAATATATTTAAATGCTATGTATTTGAATTTCTTGAATATACTTTATTCAGAGATATGATTAAGAACGATAACTTTGGTTTACATTTGATAACAGATTTGAACTGAGAATTTTGAGGCTCATCAGATAGTCTGATTACTTTTATTGTTGATGAAAAATATAATACAATCGACCTCAAAGCCTATTCCAATTGAAAGGTGACTGTGAAGAACATCAAACCTCGTTCCCTGTGTTGTAATAACGATTTCCAATTTTTATGACGATGTGAAACAAAAAAAATATTAATATGTTATTCTTGATGATGTTTTAGGTCTGATATAAACTAGGTAAAGTAGTATCAGACTGACATTGATTCCAAACAGCTGAAAATCAGATACATATTGATAATGATGGTTTATATGCGACTCCTGACGGGAATGATAGTTTGTAAATCGTGGTGCTAATATTTTTTTTTTATTTATTTGTATTATTTTTACTTCCAATACGTCTACGAATTCTGCGTCTCACTCTGTTTCTGCATCTCAGTGGTTTGATTCACACATAGAGCCTCGGTGGCTCAGTCGGTAGAGCAGCGGCCTAGGACTTCGTAGAAGTCCGTGGCGCGGGTTCAAATCTGCAGCCGACTGGTCAGTGAAGGCGGACACTTTGCTATCCGTGTAGACACCCCGGGATTACGTATGTAATCAACGGATAGGTTTGCTGAAAAGCAAATGGGTCTTACAGACTAATACACACGTAAACAAAGCCACTCCAACATCTAAAAACATAACAGATACCTCACACATCTCGAACTGTCGACCTACGGGCCCAGTTCTCCTCGCTGCTTGGGAGAAAGGGAGCTGGGGATTGGCACGATACACGTACACATCGTTACCGGGGTCTAAGCGATGTCAGGCAGGGCAGCCGATCGAGGCTACGGCCTACCCCAACGCCAAATCAGAGTCCTTCGTAATGAAGGCATCGTGCTTACCCCATATAGAAAATGGAAAAAAAAAAAAGCACGTTAAAACGAAGAAGGTGGTTTGATCCACACGTCATTACAGGAATCGCTCGTAAAGAAAAAGGTTAACAAAGCAAACTACCATGGCCCTTATTACCACACCTTTAGTAAAAATTTAAAATACTAATCAACGACTGCAGAAACCATTGTGAAAAATTGGCCCCCTGTCCTTGGTTTGATTATATCTTACCGTTATGAAACTCTCACCTCATCAACCTATGAGATACCACCATCATGCACGATTGTATTTACCATTATGAAAGGTCTTAGATAATCGTAGAACTAAATTAATCTTTGGATAAATTTTACTTAAGGACCTCATTATCTTTTGATTATTAGGTACAAGTCAGCACAATGAATAACCATCACAACCACCCTGTCACTGATATTTCGCATAGGAAACTTTTAATGATATAACCTAGTGATTTCAGATTTTCTTGGGCGTGAAAAATATACTACATTAAAGTGTAAAGACCATTTTTTTATTTAGGCTTATGGATTTTACTTGTACCATCACTATGGCAAATAAAGACTCAGTATAATTCTGCCCTAAAATGGAAAACTGCAGTATCTGCAAGATTTTTGAAATTGAGATATGCCGCCTATTGGGCTCGTGAAGCACTAATAGCCTACACAAGTTACTGCAGTTTCAGAATGATTCTTCAATGCTTTCCACGAGTATTTAAGGGTTCCCATTTGCAGTATCTGCAAAATCAGTAGTAAGCCAAGGAAGTATCTACCATTTTTCTCAGTTTTGTATTTTTGTAGATACTGCAGTCTTCCATTTTAGGGCAGAATTGTCTCCTAAAATATAAAAAAATTTTGCTAAACTCGTTTCATCAGAGGACCGTACACCTATTCTCTTGAAAGTTTAAATGTTGATGATACCGCTGTCGTGGGAAACTTGGCTCAGCACTGGCATTTTAGTAGGATAACATCGTTATCAACGATGAGGATATAAACAGTTAGTTTATAAAATTCAGAGTTAAGTGGAGTACCTTGGCGGATGAGACGTATTCATAAACTGCTCTGTTATCCCTCCGGAGGCAAATTCCTGAGATGTATGCTGGTATTGCACCGGCCCCGTTTTTTTTTTTTTTTCCATGACCCTAGGTTAGGTTAGGTCAGGTTGGGTTAGGTTAGGCTACATTTAGAACACTTAAGTAATTTGGGTATGGGAAACTTAATGAGACTATTTTCAAGAAAATTGTATGGTTAGTTTTTAAGATATGGCGTCCCACTTTTTTCAGGGAAAACTCCCGATATTCGGTAGCATCTCGGGAAAATGCATCTAGAGTCTAATCTTGTGACAAATTCAAACTGCATTCACCAGCAAGGAACAACAACAACAACAACCAAGAAAAAAAAGAGGTTGTGTAGCTGTTGAAAAATTGTATAAAAAAGGAGAAATTGCCGAAATTGCCGACCTTCTGGTCAGTTATGGAAATAAGGTTGGGAAATTTCATTCAGTTCTCAGGTAAGCTGAGAACGAGAAAATACCAGAGGGAAGTGAACCTCGAAAATGTAGATAAAATGGAAATCAGGAAGCATAGAAGTAAAGGGAAGATAGCTGAAATTCATGAAGAGACGCAGAATGTAACCTCTTCCAGCAATGATGAGAATACATTATTACATTTTAATGCTGCGATGCTTATTGGACCTAGTAGGAATTTTGCAGTCTTGAATACAATACTCTTTGTGATAAAAATGCAGATAGGACATGTTAGATGATAACTGCATTATTATTATTATTATTATTATTATTATTATTATTATTATTATTATTATTATTATTATTATTATTATTATTATTATTATTCAGAAGATGAGCCCTATTCATATGGAACAAGCCCACAGGGGCCACTGATTTGAAGTTCAAGCTTCCAAAGATTATGGTGTTCATTAGAAAGAAGTAACAGAAAGTAATGGGAAATACACAAGAAAGGTATCAGTTTTTTGAAAAGAAAAAAATAGATTAACAAATAAATAAGTAAATAGATATAAATGTAAGTAAATTATCAAAATACAAGAACGATGTACTAGGTTAGTAATGTATTATATCTTCGCTTGAACTTTCGAATTTCCAATTGCACGACATCCTCAGCGAGACTATTCCACAGTCCAACGTTGTGAGGAATAAAGGACCTCTGGAACTGAGAAGCTCGACAGCGAGGCATATTTACTGCATATAGGTGCTGCTGTTCACCAAATCTGGTTGCTTTTGGCAGGAAAATGGGATCATGGATCAATTGTCGATGGTCCAGGTCATAACTGCTAATATTTGGAAACAGAAACCTACCACCACGAATCACTCTATCTAAAAGAGATAAATCTGTGGCAGAAGCAGACATCCACATCGGAGAATAATATTTTAGTAAATGAAGGATAAGTGGCCAACCTAAGCTAACCTTACCTAACCTACTAGAACCATGCATAACCTGGTAAAACAAATAGGTACTGATGAAAGAAACATTGTAGGAGATAAAACAAATTAGATAGATTGTAATCCAAAGTGTGGATTCTTTTTATAATCAGTCAGTGAGAAATAAAACTCGAGATAAGAGAACGGCTCATAAGCACACTGAATGATTGGCCATCAATGACAGAAACTTAGCCAAGAAATGACAGTGAAATTGTGCCCTTCATATAGAGACTGAGAGGATATGATCTGTGGGTTAACCACAAAGCTAAAGACAACTACAATACAGGAGAAAAGGTTATTCAAGAAAACTCTGACTGTGACAAATGACAAGTGACCCACCTATCTGATGGACCAGCTATAAAACGAAAGGAGATAATCCAAAAATAAGTATTGATGAAAACATAATAATATAAACAAAATGAAAAATAAGGATGATAGCTCTTTTTTATTCCTCCTCAAGAACATGGGAAAAGATATACGAAGAATTTTCCTTGAAAGTTTAACATCACCTTCGGAAGCTTTTGAAGTTTCTCTTCCTCACTCATATCATTGTACCGAGATCGGCTATCCATTTTATAAATGCGATGTGTTGAAAGCTCCAGGCACTTAGAAGCATCAGACACTTTGAATCAGAAAGTGCATAAAACACTGCATAAATAACTCTAGCTTTTCATCGCGATAAGAATGCTCGAATATAGATATGTATACATATACATATACATATATATATATATATATATATATATATATATATATATACTATATATATATATATATATATATATATATATATATATATATATATATATATATATATATATATATATGTGTGTGTGTGTGTGTGTGTGTGTGTGTGTGTGTGCGCGGGCGCGTGTGTACATTTACATCTATATGAATCAGATTTTACTTTCCTGCAGACCAATGTATTTTTACTCTTAAGATATTCAGATTCTATCAAAGTTATCGCCTTGAAAATACGAGCATTCTTCTTGCGTTGAAAAGCTCGAGTTATTCATGCAGTGTTTTCTGCACTTTCGGATTCAAAGTGTCTGATGCTTGTCAGTGCCTGGAGCTTTCAATACGTCGCATTTATAAAGTGGATAACCGATCTCGGTACAACAATAATGCCACAGTAGAATGTATTCAGTTGCAACAGTAAGTATTGCTCTCTTTCACGGAAAATTCTCGATGATGCGTTGATGAACACCCCTATGATATTCATTGGCTTTTGGAAGGCAGCTGAGACATTGTTTAGATCACAAAGGGTAACTCATAGCTCTCAAAACCGACAGTTGAAGCTTTGTATTACTCAGCGGTCACGCAGATAACTTCATAAATGGGAAGTTATTTCGAAAGGTCATGATTGACCATTCTTTTCAAGTCCATTAAAATGTCTCTCAGATGGAAATAAAACATTATTATTATTAAAATTCAAGTTTAATCTGCGTGAAACTTTGGCTGTAAAAAAACATTATGTCATTCATTGTTAAATCTCCCAAGCGTTCCTCGAACAAAATTGCTGTCACTCACAAGCTACCTACAGGGAGGAAAACACACGAGATGATTAAGACACTTTTAAGGAAAGAAGTTAATCAGAGAGGGGAAAGGAAACCAAAACACGAGAACCTGAGGACTTTGCTGAAGAAATACGAAGAACAAGATGAGCTAAAAAAAAAAAAAAAGGCTGAGGAAAGCCAGAAACAAGCTGCAGAAGCTGTTAAAGGAAAGTCAAAAAATGCGAAACTGGAATTAGTGAGATAAGAAAGAGTCAGGCTGGATCAAATGTTGCTAGCGCTAAGGGGAAGGAGAAAAAGGGATGTGAAATCCTGACCCATTTAATTTGTGGAATAAAGGAAAGTATATGATAAGAGAGACCCCTTTTTAGTTTTCTGTGAAAGAAAATTATTGAGATGGCTATTTGTCTGTCCGTCCGCGATTTTTCTTTCCTCTCTTAGATCTTAAAAAATACTGAGCCTAGAGGGCTGAAAATTGTCATGCTGATCATCCACCCTCCAATCATCAAAGATACCAAATTGCAGCCCTCTAGCCTCAGTAGTTTTTTTTTATTTTATTTAAGGTTAAAGTTAGCCATGATCGTGCGTCTGGCACCGCTGTAGGTGCCAACAACACAGGCCACCACCGGACTGTGGCCGAAAGTTCATGGGCCGTGGCTGAGAGCTTTATACAGCATTATACTCTATACAGAAAACACCAGTGTCATTTGATAGTGCACGCTGAGGTAATGCTTCATTCATTGCTGAACATATGACTGAGGAACATAATTAAGGTATATTCTAAAAGAGCAATAATCTTTAATGATTATTGCATAATTGCTAAGAGTTGCCAGGAATATGTGCAGCAGAGTCGAAATAAACTTGTTTCTCTACTGACAGTCGAATGGATAAGTCGATTGTCTACTACCATATTTAAACCAAAGGCACAGGGTCAATTGCTGACCCCGAAAGATGCAGATACCAATGATAATTTACCTTTGATATGAGTTATTCCCATGTCAAAGTGTATTTGATGTTGGTATTTGTAGCTTTATATATATATATATATATATATATATATATATATATATATATATATATATATATATATGTATGTATGTATGTATGTATATATATATATATATATATATATATATATATATATATATATATATATATATATATATATACACGTGATTGTGTGTTGATGATTTCTATCTTATTCACTCAGAAGGGATAATTCAATGAAATGTTGTCTATTGGGTCATTGCTGAGTCAGGAAGTTGGGGAAAACTCGCTGGTATGCAAGCAGTTAGCTTGCCCAGGTAATTCCTTGGGTGCAGTTGCTCTCAGGTTCCAACTTCTTTTAGACTTGTATGGCCCAGTGGATAACGCCCTTGCTTTCCACCTGAGAGACCTGGGTTCGATCCCGACGTGAGTCAGAAATTTATTTCTGTTCCACACGTGATTGTGTGTTGATGATTTCTATCTTATTCACTCAGAAGGGATAATTCAGAATGAAATGTTGTCTATTGGGTCATTGCTGAGTCAGGAAGTTGGGAAAACTCGCTGGTATGCAAGCAGTTAGCTTGCCCAGGTAATTCCTTGGGTGCAGTTGCTCTCAGGTTCCAACTTCTTTTAGACTTGTATGGCCCAGTGGATAACGCCCTTGCTTTCCACCTGAGAGACCTGGGTTCGATCCCGACGTGAGTCAGAAATGTATATATATATATATATATATATATATATATATATATATATATATATATATATATATATATATATATATATATATATATATATATATATATATATATATACAGTGAATGGAGAAATCCAATCAGAGGAGAATGCAGTTTGAGTTAATGAAGTGAGTATGTAGAAGATCTGTTTAATGTGAAAATAGAAGTGACGTAGAGCCGAATGATGCAAGGCCTGAAATGGTTAGTATAAGTAAAAAAAGACTTACGAAACGGATTGTTGAGATCACAAATGGGGCAAAAGGTTGATAAGTGGATAGACACCTGGAGTTGATTGGATACGTTGTAACTGAGAGGATGACAGGAGTGTATAAGGTATGTGTGAATGAAGGAAAGGTTCTCAAAGAATGGGTGAGTGCATTTAGGTTTTCTCTATACACTGTTAAAGGTGACAGATGAGCCTGTAGGATTTATAAGGGTATAGTGTTGCTAAGCATACTAGGAAAAATGAATGGTAGGGTTAAAGGATAGGATATTGGTATGGAAGAACAGTTTGTGCTTAGGTTAGTAAAAGAGGATATGGATGAAGTTTTTGTTTTGAAGTAGTTATTCGAGAAATCTGAGAAATCTAAATATGACACAGAGGGACCTGTAAAAAGCTATAAAGAGCTATGGTAAAACTGAGAGGCCTCCTGAATAATTTGCTCATTATTCTTTCCTTAATTTAGGTAAAATTAAATGAAAAACTTTTGGTCTGTTTCTATGCTGCATTGAAACGTCGACTACGGAAAACAGACGTTCTCTTGGAACGCTGCCGGAAATTAATAAAATTTCTAAATGTCTGAACATTAAAAATCGTAATGAAAATGTCATTCACATGTCTAACCTAAGAGCAAGGCGGATATAGATTAATGGGTGCTCAGACTCTCTTTATCACTTATAAATTAATCAAGACAGGGGAATGGTGAACCCATTACCATAACAAATTTATGTTCAAAGCATCTCTATTAAATGTCAACTCAGTGTAGCTAGTGCCTCTCCTAATTAAATGCCCCGGTCAAGCGTGAGTTTCCTACTATATACCACTGTCAGCCACTATATATGTTCATAGGTGTATAAAGACCAACATCCTTTAGGAACATGCACTGACATACAACTCAGAGAAAGTGATTAAGTCACTGCAGCTATCATCTGGAAAGTGAATCTAATTCAGCATTGTCTCTGTTAGTTATGAGAGACAAACTAATTAAATTCTCGTAAAAAGTGCATTATGCAGCTTACCTTCAATCTGACGCTAAATTCTAGCTGTCACTTTCTGACATTTGTAGTAATTTTGGTGTTATGAATGATTTTTAGGGCTCCTTAAACATTTATTTTATCTAGTTGGTGAGGAGTAACTATTATTGTCAAGGTTTAATAGTTGCATTTTACTCTCAAACTTGAACTTTAAGAAAATGATCCGAATCAAAGGCACTCGCATTGTTTTGTTCAGGAACAGCATTTTTGTGTTGTTGCGTAAATATAATTTAGAGTGGCTTATATTAAAATATTACACGATATATCTTTACATGGGATTATCCGTAATCACGTAGCTCGCTAAAAAAAAACTCCAAAGCCTTAGGCGATTCTAATACAAATTTTATTTCATTTCTTAATTTTCCTAATTAGATAAAATCACTAAAGAAGAACTTGTATCACTACAAATATATTTTTACATATGTGGATTTCACTATTCATCACTATTTATAAGATACTGATACTATATTCTTCAGACCAAAAACTTAAATAATATTTCACGATGTGCACATGTTTAGAACACTGATCCGTAAAAGTAAAAAATAGTTATTCACTATTTTTCTTTTTTAGAAAACAGTTAATTTTCTACTAAAGACATTCATGTGATGTGCTGGCAAATTCCGTTTATAAATTGTTGATAACCCAACGAATTATTAAGATCTGCATTTCATCAGCTTCATTATTAAAAATGATGAAATAAAACCATTATGAAACACTTCCAAAGGGAATCGCTCTCGGTAAAAGAGTGGCTCTGTATTTTTTACTCTCTCAAGTAAAACCCAGACGTTCATTCTCTCTCACATAAGCGGCGCACGTCCCGAATTCTTTTAAGTGTTCTTGAAAACCCAAGTAACTTTTTCTAGACGTAAGACTGAAAGCATCACTAAGGACTCTTGTGGGTTTAACCCTAACGCTCGGGGGGTTTCCCTTTAAAAGCGAGATAATTACATTTGCATCAAAAAGAGAGCAATAGAAATGTAAATGACCTGTACTACATATTGAGTAAACTAGGTATATATATATATATATATATATATATATATATATATATATATATATATATATATATATATATATATATATTACATACATACATACATACATACATACATACATACACACTCACGCACACACACAGACATATATATATATATATATATATATATATATATATATATATATATATATATATATCAGAGATGGTAATCAGAATAAATCTCAAGAAAACAAACGCAATGCGAGCGGAGTATGCGCAAAGTGATGGAAAAAAACATTATGGTTGAATCTATCAAATGTTTAGGAACAACGATATCCAGGAATTCATTGAAAGGCTGAAATAGGCACATCACATAATGGGCAGGTTAAGTAGGATTTAAAAACTGGAATAGAATGGAATTGCCTAAGAAGGTAAAAATACACATAAATCTGTTAATGATCTGTATTGCTATTTGGAGATGAATCGTAGTGTGACAGTGATTATATTGATACCGCAAAAGAGTCTACAGAAGTCCCTAGAATGTACATGAAAAAATAATGAAAGAGAGAAGGAGATAGTTTGGGCACGTGCTTCATACAGTCCTTCGGTGAATAATACCTGGGTACCAGAAGAATTGTGTGAGCACTATGGGAGGATAGACTTGAGATGAGTGGAGATTTGTGGAAGACAAATAACAGGAAAGACATAGGTGTCGGAATTTCACAAAGGTTCTTAGTGTCTTACAGAAGATATGTATATATATATATATATATATATATATATATATATATATATATATATATATATATATATATATATGTGTGTGTGTGTGTGTGTGTGTGTGTGTGTGTGTGTGTGTGTGTATATAAACTTTCACGTATGGTGGCCATACGCCTTTTAGTTTTCTGTATAAGAAACTATTGTGCCACTTTGTCTGTCCGTCCGCACTTTTCCTGTCCGCCCGTAGAACTTAAAAACTACTGAGGCTAGAGGGCTGCAAATTGTTATCACCCACCTTCCAATCATCAAACATACCAAATTGCACCCTCTAGCCTCAGAAGCTAAAGTTAGCCATAATCGTGCTTCTGGCAACGATATAGGATAGGCCACCACCGAGCCGTGGTTAAAGTTTCATGGGTCGCGGCTCTTACAGCATTATACCGAGAACAACGAGAGATAGATCTATTTTGTTGCCTTAATTATACGCTGTAGCGGCTGTACAGAAAACTCGATTGCGCCGAAGAAACTTCGGCGCATTTTTTACTTGTTATCGACACAAGTAGAAGCAGATATTTGTCTACATCTTGGTAAACTGGTGGGAGTTACGCTTGCAACGAACCACGAAAAATGAGAAGTTCTGTTGAGAAAAACGAGGTGTAGTTTAATTTGAGATTGTAGGACAGAAGAGAAGCTCTTTGACAGGTGCGAAAGAGAGAAAGAGGAAGTCATAGAAAACACAAGAGAGAAATAGGTGAGGTTTCATTCAAAAGTCGCTCTGAAAAGGAGAAACGGGGAAAGACAAATGAACAAAGTGATCTTAGAATGAAAGAAGCACCTCGTGGAACGAAGCATGAAGGGAGTGCTTGTTTGTGTCAGTGTAATAAATGATTTAAAGCGCATCTGATATATAAGAGGAAGTGCAGTCTGGATGACGTAAGAAGTGATAAGGTTAATATGAATTTGACAATGTTTTGGGAGGTTATAGCTAAGGATGTAAGGAAGGCAATTTCGATGTTAGTAAATGGAAGTTCGTCAGTTATTTATGGGGATATAAGTGTGGGGCTGCAGTGTGGTGGTGACACTGTAACTAGGAAACTGGCCAGAGAGTTTATGGTATGTCAGGATGAGGGAAAAGTTCAGATGAACTAGTGAGTAACTGCCAATATGTATTTGTGGAGAGGTGGTGGATGAAAATAGTTTAATATAGTTTTGCAATAATAAACTAAAAGAATGTAGTATGAGTTCATAGAATGAGGTGTGAGATTAAGGGAGAAAACTGTTTGACACAGTACCGATAGAAAATCGACATAAAGGGTGCTGAGGACCAAAGGCAACCTAAGTGATCTGTCAATAGACGTTTAAAAAGTTTATGAAAACAACAAAGCTCCAGTTGGAATGGGTCATTGGGAAAGCGACTGGTGTTCTGTAAAATTAGGTCTGAGATTGGTATAAATCTATGATTGTTTAGTATGTACGGTATATATGTATATATATATATATATATATATATATATATATATATATATATATATATATATATATATATAAATATAAAAATATATAAATATATATATGTATATATATAATATAATATATATACATATATGTAATATATATATATATGTGTGTGTGTGTATCTTCATAACATTTTCTCTTATACCCACGAATATTATTCATGCAATTCATGGATTAGCACTCTAGCTCTAACCAGTCTCCAGGGGCTTCATTATATTACAATTATATATATGAATTTTCGTAACTCATGCACGCGTGACATTTTCTTCATCTTTACATATATTAAGCAACATATATTTGTCACTTAACAGAAATATAATATACAGTATATATATATGTGTGTGTACGTATATGTATATGTAATATATACAGTATATATATATATGTGTGTATTCACTTATATATATATATATATATATATATATATATATATATATATATATATATATATATATATATATATATATATATATATATATATATATATATACACACACACATATATATATATATATATATATATATATATATATATATATATATATATATATATAGTATATATATATATATATATATATATATACATACATATATATATATATATATATATATATATATATATATATATATTTCTATTAAGTCACAAATATATGTTGCTTAATATATGTAAAGATGAACAAAGTCACGCGTGTATGAGCTACAAAAATTCAAATATGTAATTGTAATATAATGAAGCCTCTGGAGACTGGTTGGAGTTAAAGAGTGCTAATCTATGAATTGCATGAATAAGATTCATGGGTATAAGAGGAAAAGTTGTGAAAAAAATGCATATTTTCCAGAGTGGATATGAGTGAAGAAGCAAGTGAATGTGTTCAAGAGCCTAAGTGTCTACTGCGCTGAGTTGAGAGTTCATAGTGTAATAACAAAACCCAGTACGAAAGCTGTGGAGTGGGTAGACATTCACTTCATTAACAGGCAGCTGTCATTCAAACAAGTTACCAAAAGACTTGGAGAAGATGAGAGTCACACAACTCCCAGACACACACAAAACACACGGAGAGAGAGAGAGAGAGAGAGAGAGAGAGAGAGAGAGAGAGAGAGAGAGAGAGAGAGAGAGATTTCAAAAAGGTTTTTCTCTTTTTTTTTTGTTGTGAATCCTTTCCGAAACTCATCTTCTTCTCAAAAGAGAAATGGATGTCCCTCGGAAAAGTAACGGGGTGATAAAAATCTCTTTTAAAGAAAGGAAAAAAAAAAAGTCGCGTAAAAAAGGATTTGGTGATATTTTGGTGAACTCTTTTCTCCCCGAAGCGTGAGTTTTAGTTTAGTGACTTTAGTTAACAATGAACTTCTGGAAAACCTCGGAGACACCTCCGATCTAATTATCAGATATCAGTTGAAGGACTGTTTTTATCATGAAACAACACCATAATGGTATCTTCTTCTTCTTCTTCTTCTTCTTCTTCTTCTTCTTCTTCTTCTTCTTAGAGGTGGCATAGTGAAATTTCGTCTTGTGTTTGTTCAAACTTCTTGAGATGCAATTGCAACATTAAACGGAGCTTGGCATTGTAAGATATAGTATGAATTATCGAAATGTTTGCTGAAAATGAGAGAAAAGTGAGATCTTATGGAGTTTTTAAGACGGGCGAAAGAGCTTTGAGGCGAAGCTTCTTCTTTTAAATAAACGATTGCTGAGAAAAACTATTTTTAATTAGAATTTAAATCAAAGATGTGAAGGAAAGATACTGACTAAAGAGAATTTCATTAGGAAAGCGTTTTGGAATTTTTTGTAATTAGAATGTTGCTGAAAATAGTGATGTTCAAACTGCATGCATTAAGAACATAAAGAACTCTGTAAATATATTGGCAAATGGAAAGGCAGCAGGAAGAAATGAGATTGCTAAGAAAATTCAGTGTCACGAAATTTACATCGTGAACGGTGTTGGGGGTTGGGAAAGGTTATCGTACTAATGTAAGAGAGGAATATGCTTTCCGTTGTATTCAAAGAATATTAATAAGCAAAACTGAAACAGTTACATGGCCTCATCATTCCTAAAACTAAGAATAAGTGTTTATCAGAATAAGGCTACAATGGTAAATAAAAACCGGGAGACTAAAAGAACGATATGCAGTGTTAGTGTTACTGAAAGACATGTGGCTGATTCATTAGGATATTTAGGGACTTCCCAGTAAATATTTTACGTGATGATGAATAGGTAAACAGAAGCTATGGATCACAGGTTAAGTTCAGAAAAAGAAGGCAGCTGGAGGTCTGCAAGTGTGTGGAGTGGAAGCTTCTGCCAAAAAAGAAAATGGAATTGGAGGGTATAAAGGAATACTTAAGCCAAATTTCTGCATAGAAATAAAGTCTGTTTGATGAATATAAATAAAGAAAGTGGGAAACCATTGCGATGAATAATTTTTTAAGCAAAAGTGAACTAAAGATGGGTGGTAGGGTAAGACAGGGCGGGTTATTAACCAGTAGAAAGCCCAGTACATGTAAAGGGAGTTACTGGAATGGAAGAGGAGAGAAAGGCCTAACAATATCTGCCTTGGTGTCGAGGCAGAATCGTATGAATGAAAAGGACCTAATATCCAAGAAGAGTCAGAATGTGTGCGAAAGAAATCCATACATATATTGAGTGGACGTGCTGCTGATGAGGCTTGTTTGTAAGTGTAAGTAATGACTACGAGACTGAAGATCTTTTTCATACAGGAGTCCATCTCAGACTAAATAGCAGGAATATGAATTTAACGCTGACTGCTGCCGTGTTTTTCTCTGAACTGATCTTATGCAAATGGAAATTGGCAACTGGTGAAAATATGTATTATTTTATTGCCATCTGTACATTTAAAGATATAATGCACATGATCATACACTCAAGTTCTTGCCCTTCATCCTTCTACAAAGTAATGAAAAGGTTTCTTTTTCTTGGGGGGTGGGGCTCATAAACTTACATATAAAACGTAATTTGTACTTATTATAAAAACAGAAACTGTATTCTATGTAAGGCATAAATGCATGTTAAATCGTAACTTATTTTATCATGTATTTAACATTCCATCCTAATTTTGAAGGTCCACGAAGAGTAACATAAAATGCTACTTGAACCCGGAGTTTTTACTGTAAATACAAAAGTTATCCCAAGGGCAAGGGATTTAGGTCGAAAAGCGGAACCATTGGCGATTTTATATCGCGAAATTTTAGTGAGAACTATCACTACAAGAAGCAGACTTGTGATCAAACCAAAAGCATGCTGGGTGTCCAGTACCAAAATAATGATTTCATATTTAATGAAGAATCACTGAAAAGTACAGCACTGTTATGCGGTTTTATACATAATTTTTTTATGATGAATTACCATATGCATTTTTAAAATAACTGCAGGAAATTCATTGACAAACCCCTCTGTCAATACTGATATCACCGGTGGTCGTGCAAACTTTTATTTATGAGATTTCATATCGCGCGTTGTATATGGCCTTAAATCATCCCATTGCGTCATAAATAAAAGTTATTTTCAAACATCAAGGCCCAGGTGCCGTTTAAATGTAGAGCACAGTGGACGGTATGGTGAGACTACTCTTGCATAGCCATCGATATTAGTATTAATGAATAACACTGAGTATGCATATGTCTGTCCCTTGTTCATCATTCCAGCTCTCTCTCTCTCTCTCTCTCTCTCTCTCTATGAGCATAATTTGAAAATGGCGTTGCACTTTGGCTCATGTATAAGCAACTCTTATCCTCACTGTCTTCTTATGATGTTTAGTATGAATTACTCAAGATACATAAACCCAGCGTTCCTTTACGTCCGTACTTTCGTCTTTTAACACTCCAAACTACAAACTTGCTAAGTATCTTGTTCCTCTTCTAGAACCATTAATCTGATGTAATTGTAGCATTAACATTTCTTACCAACTTGAGGATATGATCGTGACTCATGACTCTGATCTAAGTATGACCAGTCCGGATGTCAAGTCACCCTTTACCAATGTCCCTGTGAGTGAGACGATATGAATTATTTTAAACGGTCTTGCTACCCAACCAAAATCTATTTTTAATAATTTTACATGCTCTCATTTTAAAACCTCGTTGGAAATAGCTTATCTGGACACAGCTATTGCTTTTAATAATTGATTATTCAAGCTGGTTGAGTACGGCAATGGGCCCGCCACTTGGACCTACCTTATCCAATATCTTCATGTGCTCCCTGGAGGAACGCATTCTTGACAAATGCCCTGTCAGTTACCATCCTCCTTTTTATGTCCGGTATGTTATTGACACCTTTGTCTTTTTCAGAAGGGAGTATGATTATGATCCCTTCTGGGAATTTGCTTATTCTAGTCACCCCAGTCTCAGGTTTACAGTTGGAAAAGAAGAGGGCAACCGATTGCTATTTCATGACGTTCTGGCCTTCAAACAACGATAATTTTACTGACTTTTACAGGATTAGGTGTCAGTTTTTACAGTTATTACTTTTATAATTTTAAGATTAAATTCTGTTGGTACTCTCTTCCACAAGGCTCTTGGAAAGCTCTTCATGAAGTTATCTTTCTTTTACGATATTTCAAACACAATTATTATCCTTCAAAGGTAGTTTTTAATATCCTTATTAAAATACAAAACAAGAGGTTTTTCACAGAATGAATTACTCATACGGTACCCAAACTTTACTTTTTTGCCCAGTTTCCATACTGTCTGAAATCCATTTTAGAAAAAAATTTACTAACATTAAAAAACATTTTGGTGCCTTGAACGTTATTATTATTGTTATTACTATTATTATTGTTATTCCAGTAGATGAAATCTATTCACATGGAACAAGCACACAGGGGCCATTGACTTGAAATTCAAGCTTCCAAAGAATGCTGGTTTCAACTTCCCACCGCAGACCCCACACTGCAATAGTAACTGATCATGATACAGAGCCAGTGATTTTTCATTGCCCTTGGGGAGATGCGAACCCGCGACAGCAGAGTGGCATGCCACGACACTAACCACTGTACAAGCGGACCAGCTAAACTTGTTCCTGTTAATCCCCTGACGACTGGCTTTGTTTTCAAATTTAAAGATCGGCTTTGTGCTATGATGTCCTCTGGAGTGATTTATAAATATTCGTGCCCCAAGTTTAACTCAAGGATTTATATTGGACCCACCCGGTGACTTTTAATGTCACTAATAGATTCTCACAGGTGGGTAAGTTTTCGAACTGGGGAAAAAATCTCCATCCCCGAACATTCAAATATTAGAAATCATAGAAAAGTTTGTAAATCTTTTATTGGAAACAAAAGTTTCTGTACAGCTAGACGAACTTCGACCCAGCTCCGACCTACCAATACTTGAGTCGTTAATGATTCAGCAATTTATTTCAAGACTGAACGCTCAGATTCCGGATGTTTCTTTGTATCAGAACATAGCAATAATCTTTTTGTTGCTTTGTTATACCGCAGTCCTCATTTGTCTCATACTGATAGGTTGGCTCCTATCCTAAAATGATTTATTTTTATTGCGATTCTAACTTTTTATTGTTCAAGAAAATGTGTATGGGTTTTGTGTGATCTGTTATTTTCAATTCATTTATCAGTGTCTTGCCTGTTGCCCTGCTTCTTTTGTGCAAAATTTCCCTTTCAATTTTCGCTTTTTTCTTCTGACTTTGCTGTTGTATTTTTCCAAAGTACACTTTATCGTCAATGTTTTTTCCTGTTCATCCTAGAACCCCTATTGATGTAATCGTGGATTACAGAACGTAGGAAATAAATATGTAATCGAAAAAGCCCATTCAAAAGTACTATTCCTCTCCGCTTTCCTGTCTGACGTCTGCTAATGTTCACAAACACAGATATATATATGTATATATATATATATATATATATATATATATATATATATATATATATATATATATATATATATTCATATATATATATATATATATATATATATATATATATATATATATATATATATATGTGTGTGTATATATATATATATATATATATATATATATATATATATATATATATATATATATATATATATATATATATATTATATTCTGAGGCCGGTTGGAAGAATGAAAATGGATTTTTTTGTCAACTGCCTTAAGGGCCAACACTTAGCGCTCGGAATGTAAGCAAAAAATATAATGAATAGGCTGACTTACCTTGGTATCACATCTAAGTAAACAGAGAAGTGGGGGTCGCCTTTAATTAAAAAACCAGTCAATGACTTTAAATTGAATTTATTTACAAAATGAGCAATCAGGAAACTACTATGAAATGGCTGACTGAGCAGCAAGTAAGGCACATACAATGTGCAATAAAAGAGAGACAATGCATAGCAAATAACTGAATCTGAAAGGGCTACAGCCCTGAAATAGTTTGACACGCAAGTGGAATTTACTGCAGTTAAGACTGGTTGAATGATTTTGGGTAGTTAGCGCAATGTTGTAAAGGGGGAACTGTGTCCAGCCCTGGACCGCTGAATATCAGAAGACTCTTGTATGTAGCAAGATGGCAGTTAAACATCTAAGGCTATTTGGTTCACAAGGGCAGGGGCAGACCACTCGAAGAGCCAGATAACAAGATTCTGGCATTCAAATCAAATTACTTTCTCTCATATGAAATTACTCATTCACGATGGAGGAATTTATTGATTAGATTTAATTAGCACATGGTAACACTATGATGGGAATGCTCTAATTATTATCACTGAACTAATTTAATTTGAGCCTGGGACAAGTCATGAGGGCAAATGCACGCACTAGGCTGTGGGAAGCCAAGGGGCTTTGTTTTAGGAGAATGAAAAGTTGGAAATACTGCAAATGAAGAGAAATTCATGAGAGGAGAGAGATTAATGGCAATCAGTTGCTACCTTATTGCATCTGTGCACGGAGCTCA
>NC_089752.1:104237320-104262320 GCF_040412425.1 Macrobrachium rosenbergii
GAGGGGCGAAGATGAGGGAAGCTAACGATTATTGAGCATATATCTTCTCTGGTTATTTAAACGTGATATATTAGACTGCATATTTTTTAAAGATGAACTGCTAATCTAAGCGTTGTATTTCATAGTGTTAGAGCTAGATATAAACAGATACTAGGTCTCTCTGTCTCTGTCTCTCTCTCTCTCTCTCACGAATTACAATTCATACATGCAGTAATGAATATAAAATCCTTTTTACGCGTATGATATGAGCGACTGCAACATAAAACAAACACTTCAAGACCCAGCCACGATACCAAAGTCATGTCATATGCATTGTATTCATCTCTGGATAGTTCCTCTGTTCCGTTTCCAGTGTGCAGTACGAATTCTAATTTCTAATGCAGCTCACTAAACTAGCTCTCAATTTCTAAAAAGCCATTAACATCTTTCTGCTGTGTCTCGATATCAGTTATGAACTGCTTTTTTTTGTATTCAGCAAGATACTGGCACAGACATACTACATGCACGGTGTGTAGATTGAGTATGCAGTTCAATCTGATACGCTCACTTGTATTTCACTCCACAGCAAACACGTTTCTGTCATTCCCGAATCGGCAAGAGAAACAGATTGATGCTGCCCGTTATATAATGTTGAATGTGTAGTAGAATACGCTCTTCTTATTTTCTCTTTAATAAACTTTTACAGAGAAGCTGCAGGGTCTAGTGAAAAAGTTTGAAAGTTTTTGCAGGAGGCGAAAGTTAAGAGTAAATGCGAGCAAGAGTAAGACCATGATTGTAAGTATGAACCTGGAAGATGGAGCAGCGAATCTTGTTATAGACGGTGAAAGAATGGAAGCAGCGGACTCGCACAAGTATTCGTGAGTAAAATCTCCAATGACGTTAGGATGGAAACATAGGTGAGTCACAGAATATATGAAGCAGAGAGAGAAGTCAACAGGATGTGTGTAAAAGATGTAGAGGAAAACTGGAGGATCTGCGGAAAAGAAAGCGGGAACGCATGATGAGACTGTTGCTTCGACTCTCCTCTATGGAAAAATGTGTGACTGTTAAGTTCAAAAGAAAGAAAAAACGTAAAAGTTATGAAGATGATTTTCACAGTACATACGTAAGAAGAGAAATTTATAGTGGGGGAATTTCTACGACAGTAAGGAGTGGTGAAAATGGTTAGCACAGATGAAAGGGTGTACCAGAGTGTGTTGAGATCCTTCAGTCATGCAGATTGGATGGAAAATGTTTTGTAAGTGAAACGAGAATGCAGATCGGACATTTTATGAGGAAGGAGAGGAAGACTTGGAAGTTTGAATAGATTGCATAAAGAATGTATTGGAAGACAGGTGATACAACAACTATCTGGACTTGATTACTCAGTACATTCTACTTTGCGGCCTTCGTCTCCTTCCTCAAATTTGTATGCATATATTTTAGCTTTTGTCTATTCTGTATAATATCTCAGGTCTCGTCCAATGCCCAATGATTCCATCTTGTTACTCCATATCCCTTATTATTCAACAAGGCTTCATAGTTTGTATGCTCCTCCTCAGACATAGTTTGTCTTACTGCAAGTCTATTTCAGTATCCAACTGCAAAAGCCTCTTGGTGTTTATCTTCAGAAAACTTTACCATATCAGACTTGATACCCTGTCAACTTTTCTGTCAGGAACTTCCACTTTAAGCTCTAGTGGACAATGACAAGCTGTTGAGCACTGATACCATTTGCTTCTCTAGCTCCCAACATTCTTTAATGATTTTTTCTATCTAAATTAATAGTAAAGGAACATTTTTGGTTTCTGTGATTGCCATCTCGTGATATTCAAGTGTATGTTTAGATGTCCTTTTGTTAGGAATGAGTTCCTCCAAGTACCGAATTATGTGTAGCATGTAGCATAAAACCATTGCACCTAACTTCAGTGTGGAGTTTCCCCCAGAACTTCCCTAGCATTACGTACTCCATACTTTCATTGTTCCAAGATGCTTTGCCATTCATATCACCAGTATCAATTCTTACATCGCTTACAGGTATTTAGTCTAGAATGTTGAGCAGTTCTGTGTAAAATGAATTTTTTTGCATACCGTACCGCATTGTTTTGATTAACATCTTGCCTGCAGTAACCTTGTGCTTGCTGCTCTTCAGTGAGTCAGTGCATTTTCTGTGTTCAGTGTTTGGATTATGCTTACTCCGTTATCAATTTCATCTTCTCTTCCTGAATAAATATACACATTATCCCCTTCCAATCTCTTCTTTCCCGTTCCTTTGCATCGTCATTCACAAACGGCTAAGATGACCACTCTATAACTCTTGAATTTATTCCCTACCTGTTCCGTCCTTCCAATTTGATTCATAGTTCATATGTTCCAATTTCCTATTTTCAGTTCAAAAACTGGGAGATTCCTGGCACCCCCATATGCCCAAGACGAGGCCATTTATAAATTGTGCCTATCCATTCACATTGCAAAATCCATAGAGGATTGATTGGACAAATATGCTAAGGGATAGGCAGTTCATTGTAGCAAAAGTCTCTTATGACCTGGGATTTTTTTGCAGATTTCTAAACTTCTACATTACATCTTTGATGACCTAGCCACTGTGAGTCCTCAAGAGTTAAGTTTATGGTCCCCCCAGGGCTCCATAAGGCAGACCAACCAATACCAAAGAATTCTCTCGTAGTTGGCCTTGGCCAGAATAGTGCCTTTGATACACACAGTGATAAGGTATAAAAGGACTCAAGGCAAGAGGGGTCTTTCCCTTGTCTACAGCAATTACCCAATCTTCTTTCACCCACAGATGTGGCAACACAACACAAACTGGCTAAGATCCCCATTACTCTTAGGTCTGCCGTATGATTCACATACCACCAACTGTGATCCAGAGCATTTTCGAAGGCCAGATAGATGAAATGTTGCGCTTATCTGCTGAGTTAAGCTAAATGCCTAGTCTTAAGTTCCTGTAAAAGCTTTTGTTCCATAAAATTTTTTTGGTTAGGCATAATTGTTAAAATGTGAAAGCTGGTGTTTTCATCAAGGTAAGAATTTTGGATTAGTCTCCTAGACTACGCCGTCTTCTGCTTTGCTTCAACTTTGACAATTTAAAAATCTCATTAATTAGGAATTTTATGATTAAAAATCATTTGCCTAACTTCTCTGTTATGAAATGATACCAGTGACTTGCAGTTTTCAATTATGTGTTTAACTTGCGAGTTAGTTTTAAACTAAGAATCCCATGTTTCTTTTTATCAACAGTTTAGAAACATTTTAAATGACTTATGTACTACAGAAACTTCCCCAGTTATCTTTAATGTCAAGGATTTTCTGTGTTGTAGGGGAATAGAAAATGTGTTTAGGCAGATCTACGCATAGTACATATTATTCCTCTGAATAGTGATGTCACAGCTTTTTTAATAGCTGAAGAAATACCCTCCTAACAATTGAAGCTAATAGTTTCAATGATGTATTAGTTACCAGTGCAATAATTGCAGTGGTTAATGATAATATGGGGTATAGTAGTATCCAGTGTAAAATGAGTAGCACTTTAATATCAACTGTTTAGGCAAGTTTCAGTTGCATAGAAAAGCATCTAATTGGGTGTTATTTATATTGTAGAAGTAAAGTACCATCTGATAGAATATTGATGGTACTTTAAAAAGGGAAGTTTCATTTGTTGAGGAACACACCTCATTGAATACTATGGTCAGTATTCTGTTTCATACAGGTGTGTGTTCTGCTTATCTGATAGATATATACTGCATACATTTGATGTTTCTCATTGTATTTGTCTTTCCTTGCTACAGAGTTGCTTATATGCTAAACTCAGAGGTTGCCTTTCCCACTGTGAATAGCATAATCTGCTGTTTGCCAATGGATAGCACACACCACCTGTCATAAACATAGCCTTTCTGGTATAAAGCTGAGTTTAGGTAGTTTTGGGACAAGTGCAAAATAAGCAACATGCTCATGACAGCAGCTATGAAGGAAATGTTTGATTTAGACAAGCCCTTTGGTCTAATGTTTCAGTGGGAGCGTAGGGGCAGGAGAGTACATCTTCCCGGCAGAACTCTGACAGAGTATTCCCCTCTGTTTCCAAGCAGATTCCTTGTCCTGGCCAGTATGCCAAGACAATTGAACTGAAGATCTCTCCCTGTATGACTTCTCTGATAAAGATCAATAGTAGTATATAGTGATAGATGCTGCAATATTGGACATGAAGTGGACCGTGCCAATGAACATTTCCCTCCTGAATCTGGAAGACCCAGGGGCAATGACTTTGTTTTCTCATGAGAAGGACCCCTCAGAAGAATATCTAGGCTCACCCATGCAATAGCCTGCTGTTGAGAAGGACCCTGATAGGGCCAACCTCCTCTCCCTGAAGCACTATTTACCCATGCAATAACCTGCTGTTGAGGAGGACTGTAATGGGGCCAACCTCTTCTCCCTGAAGTATTCATGAATTAACCTGATGTTATGAAGGCACAACAATGGGGCCCACCCTTCTTCTCCCTGAAGTTCCTGTCCTTCCAGGGACTGTGGTCCTTCATTAGACTCCCAAGCATAGCTACCCAAGCCAAATTTGCCCAGGATGGCAGTCACTAATATGGAAATTCTGTTTGAGGCATGTTAAGAATTTCTGAACAAGATAATGCACAGTATCCGGAAGCCCTCAATACTGAGCGCCATTACATCAGAGATGCTGTTGAAGATTCCCGATAAGAACTCAAAACAGCCCTGAACAATGAGAGGAAGGTTAACTCCAAGACTTTTTAAAAGTCCTCTAAAAAGGGACTAGAAAGTCTTCAGGACACCTGCATGATTTGATCCTTACACCAAAAAAAAAAAGGTTCTGGGAGAAAGCTAACAAAAAACCAAGGCTAAAGAGAAATTAAGTCTGTTACATAGATCCCTTTAGAGTCATAAGACCCTTAGAGGTATGACCCCTATTTTCATAGTTTTGACTGGTTCTGATATCATTACCAGTTCGGAATGTAACTCCCTGAAGCCAGGAATATCAGTGGCACCAATACCTACCCCTGATACTAGTACTGATACGCCTTGGCATGATGCCTCAATGTGTATCCTTTCTCAAGATGACAATTACCTCATCAGTGAAAGGGAAACAACAGTTGAGGTAGAATATGTGGAATTTTTCTGGATAGAGCTGTTTCTTCCCTATACAGAATAGTACTTGGTCCCTCCTTTGGCAGGTATTTAGAAACCACCAAAAGAGATGGTCATCCCCTCTGTAAATATGGCAACAAAAGCTATTGAGGCAACCCCCTGTTCTGTTTCAATAATAATTATGGTACCTCCATAATCCTGGAGAACCAATACCCGCCTTTGGTTGGCACCAGCTTTTCTGCCTCCTCACTCTTATCACAATAACTCATGTGAAGGCAGATATTAAGAACTTTGCATTTATTGGGAAGCATAGCAAAATGCTGGAAATAAAGCTATATATGTCAACTATCCCAGCATTTGGCAATTCCACATAGGAATGGACAACCCTTGTCCTTCCTTCTGAATGGGAAAAATTCCAATTAAATGTGGCCACCCAAAATCTTAAATGGGAATGCTACCTCTGAGTTCCACTCACGGCTCCACCTGTTTCTGTCCTAGCCTTGTCCACTATTCCGAAAGCAACTATGAAGAGACTCTCAGTGTCTTTTAGGACTGTTTTTGCTGTGGATGCAGAGACCTACTTGCAAACTTTATGGTGGCGTTCTATGATTTCATGGAGTAGCACCTTAGGACCTGGAAAGCGTTGTGTGCTGCAGTTTCTGGAAGACTACTGCAATCTAAGTACTTTCACTCTTTCCATGTGGGACTTGAACAACTTCTGTCAATCTTAAAGAGACAAAATAACAAGTCCCTATCACCATTCCCTTCCACCCCTTCCTAGGGTTTTTGATAAAGATGGACAGGTTTGTGTTAGATATTGCACAGTGAATCTTCACAAAATTAGCAGCAATAGTTGTCCAGGAACTCAGAAAAGCAGGCATTCAACTGGTAGCCTACCCAGGCAATTGTCTAATTGGGGAGCTACCAAAAGAGGAGCATCTATAAAACTTGAGAGTGGTAGTCAGCAGACTCCAGTTAAGGGGTTTCCTATTAAACTGGGACAAATCCCACACCATACACATTAGGCATTGTGCAGTTGTGTATGTGTTGGGATATCCTTTGTGGCTGGTTTTCCTCCTAGCCGAGCTCAAACCAAATTAAGGAAGGATCTGCAAAAGTTTTGTACCCAATCTGAGTTTTTCCTATGAAGTTAAGCAGTTGAGAAGATATTCTGTCTGTAGACCTGGAAGGGAACTTTGCATAACAGGTTGAATTGAGTCCTCCTTCATGTGGCAATAATACACTTGGATGCCTCCTTGATAGGTTAGGGAGGCCATTGGGGGGATTGTCAGGTAGCAGGAAGATGGTAACCAGTTTTAGGGAGTGTCACATCAGTTTCCTAGAACTGATTGCTGTCTTCCTTTCTCTCAGAAAATTGGTCAAACATTTTGTTATTTTCAACAATATGACAGTGATGACATGTATCAGGAGGTCAGGTTTTTCTGCTCAGCGCCTCTTAGTGCAATCATGCTGTCTACCCTATAGATGGCTTAGGCAAAGTGGCACTTGTCAGTAGTCCTCCTCATGGGGTCACTCATTGCCATAACAGACTCCCTGTCAAGGTGGACAGCAGCCTCAACTGAGTGGAAGCTAAACAACCCATCCTTTAAAATAATTGCTAACATCAGTCAGGCAATAACAAGGGATCTATTTCTACAAGACTTGAGCAAATGGAGGATATATACCTTTTCTCCATTTTCCCAGATTTCAAAGGATTTGAACAAACTGCCATCTTTCAATGAAACCACCTACCTGATGGTCCAAAATTGGTCAAATAGTCCTTGTTTCCTACTACTTCAATAATGGGCAAGAAAATCATTCTTAATACTGTCCATTGTTCTATCCCAGGCTTGAGGAGGAAAAGTTGTATACGCATCATCTTTTCTGAGCTGTGGCCTTCACATGTGGACTTACCAAAATCTATGCACCATGAACATTGCTAGGTACCTGATGCAAAAACTACAGTATTCATCCCTCCAACAATATCAGTCCATATGGAAAGTGTGGTTGGATTACTTTCACACTAAGAGTTCCAGATGAGCCTTGGTTAAAACAGATTTACATTTTCTAATCTACCTGTTTGAGGACAAATGCCTTGCTGATATTACAGTTCTGTCTTACATGGCTGCATTATCAAAGCCCTTACTTTGAGGGTGTTGGATTGATTCAAGTATAGAAGTTTTTAATGCCTTTCTCTGGTCCTTTGTATTGCAAAGACTGGCTCCTGCATAGCTTCCCACAACCTGGTTCCTGAAGATATTTCATTGACCCATGTTGTCTAAATTTAATAACCATAACTCAGTGCTCCACAGTAGTCTTTTTACTGTCTTGGCATCCTGGCTCACTTAGATGGGACAGCATTCATCACCCACAAACTTAGCCATCACTGTTGTCTCCTAGCTTGTCATTTCTAGCCAAGAATGAGGACCCTTGAAGAGAAAATCCCCTATTCATCTATGGGAACTCAGAATTACATATAAGTCATTATGTCCTGTCCAAGTACTCCAGGTTTACCTAGATGTCATGGCAAAAGTTCTAGATGGTCCTTTTCTTTTTCACCCGGTCACAAAAAAGCCACTTCTCTTAATGGGCTGAGAATTGTCCTAGTGTCCCAATTAGAACAGTGGAACCCACCCTTCCTTGTTTGATGTTGTCAAGTGGGATAAGTGCATCCCTGGCTTTGATTGGAGACATTTCTTGCACAAAATTTTGAGCTTACAAGGTAGCCATCAGAGGCAGTGTTCCAACGACTTCAGGTACACTGCGTGTTGGAACGTGGTATGGTACATCCCAGTTCCATTGACTCCTTGTTAGAAAACAACGGGCCTTCTTGATACTGTGGTAATAATTATGAGATATTTCCTGGGAGGGGCTCGGTAATGATATATTCTAACCCTGCATAATTTGATAAGCCACTTTAGAACAACAAAGAATAACACATATATAGGTTAATTTTTTTGCCTATCCTTCACTGTTGAGCCCGAATGGGTATCCTGAACAAAAGAAGATAGGTAAAAACTTGAATTACTTCACAATGGACCATTTTTTTGTGTGGGTCACTGGGATTCTTAATCTGGAGCTATGCCTTTTCATCATCTGTCAATATTTTTGCATGCTTCTTTGATTAAGAACAGCAGATTTGCTATCAAAAAACAGATTTTGATGAAGGAAACATTTATTTTTGGCAGCTGCTAAGAGTCCTCAAAACTCACCCCACTTTCCCTGACAAAAAGTCATGCGAATTTGTGTCGAGCATTTCTCTTTCACAGAACTGGCGAGTGATGGGGATGTTAGCCAGTTTGTGCACTGGTGCCACATCTGCATGAGAAGGGTGAAGGAAAACCGGGTAATCGATGTACGCAAGGAAAAGAACCCTCTTGCCTTGAGTCCTTTTATACTCTATCACTGCATCTATCAAAGGCACTTTTCTGGCCAAGACCAACATGAGAGAACTCATGGTCTGTCTGTCTGTCTTAAGGAATCCTTGGGGGACCATAAGAGCGACTCATTTGAGGACTCACATTGGCTACCAAAATAAGGATTTTCCTTTGTCAAAACCTGCTATTTGGTCTGAAAGAGGAATAAATCGTAAGAAATTCTCACTGCTTGCATATATTCTTTCGTTTACAGTTCGCGAAAAGTGAAAAGTTTCTTATTTTTATTTCTTTTCAGTTTAAAGCTAAAATTTTTACTGATTTAAAATTCTCAAATGGTTAAGATATAACTTCTAAATGGCAAAATAATTTGTTGTTTTAAACCAAAAATTATGAATAATAAAACGTAATCCCGTCATAAGTTTGTATGGTTTGAATGGAATTTTGTTTAATCATGTGATGTTAATTTAGAATGAACTGAGTAACTTTTGATACGAACGTGGATAAGTCTGCGAATTCATTTTTAATTTTTTGGCATTGTCTAATGCGAGGACTGGGTGCTGTCTTGTTCCTTATAAAGTTGGTTCCGAAACAGTTAGAGAAGAAGGGATAAATGCTCATGGTCAGCATGTAAGAAAAGTATACCTTAGTTTAACCAGACCACTGAGCTGATTAACATCTCTCCTAGAGAGGGCTGGCCCGAAGGATTAGATTTATTTTACGTGACTAAGAACCAACTGGTTACCTAGCAACGGGACCTACGGCTTATTGTGGAATCCGAACCACATTATGACGAGAAATGAATTTCTATCACCAGAAATAAATTCCTCTAATTCTTCATTGGCCGGTCGGAGAGTCGAACGCCGGGCCAACAGCGTGCTGGTCGACAGCTCTACCCACCCCTCCGATGAAGAACACTGGTCAGCATGTAAGACTGGTTAAAATGATATGAGGTGTGGAAATTTACTGCCAGCTACAAGAAACAGAGGCTAAAATTTTAATTCATCCGGACCTGATCGTCTGTTATTTAGATGAATGAGAAGATTTACAAATACTGAAAAAATTCAATATTAGTTGAACTATAAAGTATCTTTTATCTCAAAGTGTTAGAGATACTTAGGACAGTGAGAGAGAGAGAGATGCCTTCAGGTCATCCTGTTTTAAAAAGATTGTTTAGGCTTTGTTTTCTTTTCCGCAAAGCAAGAGCATTGCACCCCCCCCTTTTTTTTCATTCCTAAGTTTGTTCAACACAGTCGGAAACTACAAAGTAAAAAAAAAAAATCAAGATCCTGTTAGCTCGATAAAAAACAACGTCAAAAGTTATTTGGTTTAGAAGCTCTCCACCCTCTTCAGGAAAAAGGTGTGTAACAGAAAACAAATAGTTTGCATCATGCTTCTAAGAAGTAGTAGAAGTTTTCGTAGCTAACTTACGTACCTGTCGAGATCGAGAAAAGTTTATTACAGCCAATGACAATAACGAATTACAGTTGCCGTGATATATATATATATATATATATATATATATATATATATATATATATGTATATACACAAAGTATATATATATATATATATATATATATATATATATATATATATATGTGGGTGTGTATATTAATCATATATTGATTATAATGTTAAGGAAGGTCTTGTGTTACAAGGGACCCCTGTTAAAAATGTAATGCTAATTCAAATACATTGACAAAATAGATTACGTAGTTTCATATTGTTAAGTGGATCCGCAATATATAGTGGATAGCAACCCTCAGATTTTATGATAAAAAAACTTAACGGGTATGGAAGAGGAGGTTTACATTGGAATAATACGACAAAAAGGCAACAGGCCTAGAATATCCAGATGGTGCTGTTATAGTTAGCCAAAAAGTACAAGATTTTCACAGCTTGCTAAATTGGATGTATTACATATCTAGAGAGATGGTAATCTTGAGGACATAGTATGCATGACAGGACGAAATAGCACTAGATGAGAAAGGATTGACACTAATATATATATATATATATATATATATATATATATATATATATATATATATATATATATATATATATATGTGTGTGTGTGTGTGTGTATGTATATATATACCGTATATGTATATGTATGTATATATACATAAATATATATATATATATATATATATATATATATATATATATATATATATATATATATATATATATATATATATATATATATATATATATATATATATATATATATATATATATATATATATATATATATATATATATATATATATATAATCAAAAGCTACAAACGTCCTTTAATATCAATTCGTCGGAAATAATATATTTTCATATATGTTACCGAAGGGGAATTTTTAATAATAAGTCCACCGTCCCGTGGGGTCGAACCAGCGACGGACAAGGACTGTATCCTGAGTCCTCGTCCGTCGCTGGTTCGACCCCACGGACGGTGGACTTAAAACTAAAAATCCTGTTAATATATTATTTCAGGTAAAAATATGAATTGATGTGATAAATGATATCAATCACGGTGATGTGATAAATAGTCATATATATATATATATATATATATATATATATATATATATATATATATATATATATATATATATATATATATGTAATCTTTCGATTATCCGGATTAATAAAACCAAGGTCCTGTTAGATAAGGTCGAAATTCGGATGAGGCAAAAAAAAAAAAAACTTCAGGGATAAAACGGCCACTCCGCAATTCTACTCACTATACTGTCAATACTACATAAGCATAGCCACTAAAACTTTGAACTGAAAACTTGATGCAAAGGGCAATTAACTAGTTTATTTTTCCTAATTTGTAAGAAAATACTGTATATGCTATAAATACACTAAAAAGAAAGGGAATCCCTTTTCACACTACCTGATAAAATTACGTAACATTTTCTTTTCATCTTGCCCAAATCCCATTACAGCACAGTCCTTACAACACATTGCACGGGAAAAAGCAAAGCCCCTTTATTTTTATTTTGCCCAAACCCATTACACCACAGTCTGGAAAATACATCGTATACAAACAAAGCAAACTAACAAATATGAAAACACTTTTTCTCTGTCACTTAACTGTGTGTGTGTGCTGCCCTTGGTGTTTATGATGGCCAGACTTTTAAAAACTTGTCCCTCTGTACAAAGAGGGGAAAACGCCCTTTGTTACCGAGTCCACAGAAACCTTCCAGATGTAGTCAGTTAGAGAAAAGATATATTTATGATGCTATGTTTATTAACCTTTAAAAGGCGAAGAATCACAATGATGTATAGGTTTCCACCAACATGTACAGTGAGAAAGCTTAAAAATCACAATGATGTATAGGTTTCCACCAACAGTGAGAAAGCTTAAAAAAAACATTTGTGATTGCACACCCACTCACCTTCTCACATACGCTCATGAACTGGTGACGCTATTGAATAGAGAAAATAGAATTTAGGCCAAAGGCCAAGCCTGGGACCTAAGAGGTCATTCAGCGCTGATCGGGAAAATGACAGTAAAAACGTCTGAAAGGTGCAACAGGAGGAAAACCCCACAGTTACGCTGTGAAACAATTGTTAGGAGGGGGTGGAAATTAAGATGGAAGAAAGATAATATTATGAACGGAGGTACAGTAAAAGGAATGAAAGAGGTTGCAGCTAGGGGCCGAAGAGACACTGCAAAGACCATCAAGTAATGCCTACATTGCACCACTTGAGGTGCACTGACAGCACTAACCCGTCTCCCCGCCCCTACGGGGTGGTGATGCTATTGCACTAATGACCTATCGACATCAACCAATTAAAAACGATCTGTACATCGTTTAATCAAGGCCACCAAAAATAGATCTATCTCTCGGTGGTCTCGGTATAATGCTGTATGAACCGCGGCTCATGAAACTTTAACCACGGGCCGGTGGTGACCTGTCCTATATCGTTTCCAGATGCACGATCATGGGTAACTTTAACCTTAAATGACATAAAAACTACTGAGGCTAGAGGGCTGCAATTTGGAATTTTTGATGATTGGAGGATGGGTGATCAATATACCAATTTGCGGCCCTCTAGCCTCAGTAGTTTTTAAGATCTGAGGGCGGACAGAAAAAGTGCGGACGGACAGACAAAGCCTGCCGGCACAATAGTTTTCTTTTACAGAAAACTAAAAGTGACGTATGATGACGTGTTAAGTGACGTTGGGGCTTTAAACCCATAACAATCTCTCTCTCCTTCTTTTGCTTTGTTATATTTTTTGGTCTTTCATAATTTTTTGTTTTGTTTTGGTTATTCATCCTTTTATGCAGTGAAAATTACTGTGTACAGAACACCAAGAAAAAAAAATGAGAAATGATAGGGGGGAAAAAGGAAGGAAGGTGTGTGTACTGTTGATTGCTTATGTGTGTGTAAGTGTTATAGGCCATATGTACGTATGAAATGAAAATTACATTTATGTTTTATAGTCCGTTCATATGTACAGTAGGGTGTTTCTTAGCATGGTATTGGTTGGTTTCTCTCTCTCTCTCTCTCTCTCTCTCTCTCTCTCTCTCTCTCTCTCTCTCTGCTTTTTACATTTTGCATTATTATATGATTACAAGTCACAGCAAAGTATTGTAATATCCTTTAATAAAATGTGGCAAGGGCATAAAGATAAAAAGATATAGAACAAAGCAAGCTCTAACGAAGTTAAATGCTTACCCACCCTTCCCCACCCATCCCACACTGCATTCACACCCTGCTTCAGCCAAGGAAACTCCTTCCTCAGCCACCCACCTTCCCCCGGCAACCCCTTTCTCTGCATACTTTTTCCTAAAAACAGCGTTACCATTGCCTTCCCCTCCCATCGCTCCCAGCCATCTGAACTCCCCCGACCTTGGGATCTCTTTTCCGGGTCTCCCACACCCTCCAAACCCTTTCTCAGCCTGTTTGGAAGTGTTGTTGAGCAATTTTTTTTTTTATTTATATTTATTATACGTATATCTTTGGTCCCCAGGGTCCAGTTGGGTCTGGATATTGTCGAGGCTTGGATAAAGTGAAACTGGATAATCGTGGATTATATATATATATATATATATATATATATATATATATATATATATATATATATATATATATATATATATATATATATATATATATATATATATATATATATATATATATATATATATATATATATATATATATGTGTGTGTGTGTGTGTGTGTGTGTGTGTGTGCAATGCAACAGAGATAATGAAAGAGAAAAAGTCTTCCCAAAAAACAAACACACACACATATATATTATATATATGGAGAGAGAGAGAGAGAGAGAAGAATAATTTTTTAAAGTGATATAGCATGATAAGGATTATAATATAAATAATATTGATTAAAGGTTTACCAAAGCAAAGATATAACAGAAAACAGGAAAAGAAAAATAAGAATAGAAGAATAATAGCACAGCAGGGGTAAAATGATAAAGGATTATAAAAGTAAAAAAAAAAAAAACCATTTTTTACAGATATGAAGCTGTGCAATAAATGATAAAAAATATGAGGAAAAGGAATAGAATATAGTGATGCGTTGTAATTATGATTATGATTATATTATTATAATTATAATTCCCCTTGAGTGTAAGTTATTCCCGCGGTAAAGCGAACTGGACATAAACGATATTTGTGGTTTAAAATGCGTGAATATGAAAAAGTCACGTATGTATAGGTGACAATATATTATATAGTATATATATATATATATATATATATATATATATATATATATATATATATATATATATATATATATATATATATATATATATATATATATTATAAGGTGTTATAATATATATAACCATTCTACAAGTGTTATATGTGTCTCTGTGGAAATTTCGATGTTTTGCTTGCAGATTCGTTTTTTGTTTTAATGATATGATTTTAAAATGTCTTTTTCTTACAGATAAATTGAGTATCGTGTAATCTTAAAATGTTTTGATATGTTTTTTCCATTTGTTTGATATATTAATACGTGTACTGAGTGTTATGAACTCGAATTTTTAGCGTTAGCGCCGAACAGAGAGAAAGGGTGAGATTCTTATCAGATCGCTTCCTTATTTACACAGTTGTTTGGAGGAAGGCAAAGAGCCCTCTTAACTTATCCTGATGAGCTGTCAGCCAATCGGCGAGTTGTCTGTTATGCCTTTATCATGTGTGTCTAACCCATGTTTATTAGCTTTGCCTGTGCCTATTATCTTTTCATAATCTGAAAAAGAGAGAATGAGTGAGTGAGGTAGTTGAGGTTGACATGCTGACAGCTGACAAGAATTTGGTCCAAAATATCTTTTTCTGCTTAACCCTGAACAGGAAATGTCAGTCATTGATAAGAGCTCAGGCATATTTCCTTCTGGGACTTAGCTCCAGCCGTGTATGTATTCCATACATACAAGTATACCTGTGTGTATAATGTATGTATACTTTACGTATCATGTATTCTAAGAGGGCTTTGGAGTTAAAAGTGCAGTGCTGTTCCAGAGACAATCAGTCAGAAAAAGGGGTCCCTGGGATAAGCATCTCTCTCTCTCTCTCTCTCTCTCTCTCTCTCTCTCTCTCTCTCTCTCAATAATCCCATTCATATATATAAGGGTGTTATGCTGATTGCTTTACTGTTTGTAAAAGTTTTGTTAAAACTCACCCAAGGAGTGTGTTCATTTTGTAAGAGGTGATCTGAAATATTATTTTGTGCAAGCATTGTGTAAAGTGTGTAATGGTGTACCACCTAAAGAAAGGTAATGTGAAGTTTACTGGTTTTAATATGTTAAGAGTTAAAGTGATGTTCTAGGTGAAAGAGAATTATTATATTGATAAGAGATGAACATATCTCTTACAGTGAGTTCTAATGTGTCTTGCTGCTAATTATATATCATTGTATAGGTCGTTGTGACTTGGCAGTGTAGTCTTAGAGAAAGTCTTAGAAAGACGTGAGTTTAACCTTTTTTTAAAAGTGAAGGTAATCTTTTGAAAGATTGACATAATCTTTAAACATTTTTGTTTTAGAAATGTTGGTTGGTATATTTCCATTTTTGCATATTTCATTCTTATATGTCTGTGTTATCATATTACTATAATTTTATAATTACTGTGTTACAAAGTTTTGTGCTGGTGATTACTTAGCATTTTGTTAGTGCATACTTATTATTGAGATTTCAGAAAATATTTGGGTGTATTCCAGTCAGTAATATTTTGGTGAACACTTGTGCTGGGTTTGATTAATCAGGTATATGTTTAAAACTTGAGTGATAGTTAATGGTTTGAATCTTACCTAACCAAATTGCTTTCTCAATAGATTAAAGTTTTGTGAATTAAACTTGATTAAGAAATATGTAAATCTTACACTGTTGTCAATTAATAGTAAATCTTTTGAGATTGTGAACTCTGCATATAACTTTTGAACTTAGAAATAAATTTGTTTGTTTAAAGTTTAAAAAACACAGCGTTTCATTTTGACCACCAGTAATTAGAGAAATTAATGAATGTGTACAAGGTAGGTGATATGTCTGTTTGTTCACCTGAGACTTATATAGGTAAAATAGAACCAGAGAGACAGTTACAGTGTTTGTTGAAGTGATACCCATTTTCCACTAGTCTGGATATAACTCATTAATTGTTACCTCACCCATAACTTGATGAAGTTACATTGATTTTCTCAAGTGATAAGTAAGTTTTATGGGATCACTGTACCTTTAGAGATTCAGTCAAATTATCTTTGTTATGAGATTTCAAGTATCTGGTCGATGTGAGGTAACTTTTTGGTATTAATATTTGTGCAATAACCAGGTGCTTGATCACTTTGTGACAATATATATATATGTATATATATATATATATATATATATATATATATATATATATATATATATATATATATATATATATATATATATATATATATATAATATATATATATTATATATATACATACATATATACATATATATAATGTATGTATGTATGTATATGTATATGGTGTCCGGACAGTTCGCTACTGGACCGTTCGTACCCGGACATTTCGTTACCGTACACTTCGCTACTGGACAGTTCGTAATAGGACCCTTCGCTACTAGGACAATACGCTACCTGTATTATTTAAATATTGAATGTCTTGTTAATGTAATTATACCATCCATCTATCTTGTTTCATTTACGAACCACCAAATTCCCAAATTACTTAAATACTGAATACCTTGTTATTGTAATTATGCCTTCTATCGTTCTTATTTCATTTGCCATCCACCAAGTCCTTTCAAGTCCATTTTTTTAAAAGTTATTGAACCCTTAGTCAGTCAAGATGCCGAGGACGATTACATCCAGAAGAAAACAAATCAGGTCAGTGGGTGATTTGAATTATATATATGATAAACAAAAATAAAATAGTGACGGAACAAAACAATATTGGATGGGCGAAAATCGGAGATGTAAAGCAAGAGTGCACACAAACAGATGAGGAAAATTGCGTGATAATAAAGGTAGTTGGTGAGCATAATCATACCGCCACAGCATCATCTGTCAGCGCAAAAGGTGCCCAAAGCCGAATATAAAAGATAAAGCACCTGGAACCCAGGACCCCTCTCATCCTTTGCTTGCTACTGAATTGATGAATGTGCTGTAGCCGAACTTCCTTCTGCATCAAATTTAAGCCGTAATAATATACGCCGTTGGAGGCAAAAGGAAAACAACTGTCCTCCAATCCCAAAAACACGGCATGGTCATCTGATTCCTGAAGAGCAAGCCAAACTGAGTAATGGGTCGTTATTTCTGCAATTTGACACTGGTGAAGATGATCTTGAAAGGATTTTAGTATTTGCATCTAAAGATGGGTTAAGGAATTTGAAAAGCTTTAAAGTATAGGCAGGCGATGGAACATTCAAGTGTTGTCATTAATATAATACCTTGCATATTCAAAATAAAGACATGTGTTCCCCTACTCTTTGCACTACCACCTGACAAAACCGAGGCCACTTACAAACTCTTCTTTTCTATAATGAAAGAGCTTGTACAAAATTATGAGCCAGATCATATTGTGGTTGATTTTGAAAAAGCAGTCTTAAATTCTCTGAAGACTGTTTTTCAAGAAACGAACTGGCATTTTTACTCAAAAAACGACGTTGTTGAAGGGTTTAAAGAGTTAATTGATGATGACGAAATCCGAGAAGAAATTGTTTCTTACTTCGCTACAAATTATATTGGTGGTGAACGAGGCCGTGGATCTAGGAGGAGAAGACTAGATCCCCAGTTTCCAATAGATTTGTGGAATGTGTTCGAAAGGACAATCAATGAAATGCCACGGACAAATAATAGCTTAGAGGGGTTTCACAGCTCCCTTAGAATGTCAACTACAAGCTCACACCCTAACATATGGAAACTTATCGATGCCTTAGAAAACGAGGAAGCACTAGCGAAAACGAAAATATTAGTACAAATGAATTGCTGTCACCCAGCTTCCAAAAAAAAAAAAAAAAAAAAAATTGTGTAAGGATTGTGAGCAGAGGATTCTGAACGTTACTAATCGCTACGACCCTGAATGTAAAATGAATTTCTTCAAGCTGTCGCCCATAAATTGAAACTTTCATTAGTACTGAAATTAAAGTCGATTTTCTTTTAACACTTTATTTCATGATATTTTGATTTTATGATACATACATTGTGATACTAGCTAGTAATTAATGATGAACTATAACTCAAAGATTGTTTTTTCTCACCTGTGTTACTTTATAAAAATTATTATTATTATTATTATTATTATTATTATTATTATTATTATTATTATTATTAACAAGTATGTTACCATTCCAATAAAAAAAAATTGATTCCCCAACAAGGCAAATATTGTTTTTAGTAGCGTATTGTCCCAGTAGCGAAGGGTCCTAGTAACGAATGTCCAGTAGCGAAGTGTCTGATAACGAAATGTCCGGGTACGAATGGTCCAATAGCGAAATGTCCTAGCACCTATGTATATATATACAATATATATATACTATATAATATATATAATCACCTATACATATATATATTATTTATATATACATATTCACGCATTATTAAATATATATATATATATATATATATATATATATATATATATATATATATATATTTTATATATATATATATATATATATATACCACATAATATCGTTTATATATATATATATAAGTTATACTTTACCATATATATATATATATATATATATATATATACTATATATATATATTGAATAACTTTTTCATACACTTTTAAACACAAATATCGTTTATATCCAGTTCATCTTTACCATATTATAACTATAATTATAATCAGAACTACAACCCATCACTATATTCTATTCCTTTTCCTCATAATTTTTATCATTTATTGCAGTGCTTCATACTTGTAAAAAATAGTTTTTTTCTTTTTTTACTTATATAATCCTTTATCATTTTACTCCTGCTATGCTATTATTCTTCTATTCTTATTTTTCTTTTCCTGTTTTCTGTTATATCTTTGCTTTGGTAAACCTTTAAGCAATATTATTTATATATTCCTTTTCATGCTATATCCTTTTAAGAAATTACTCCTATATATATGAATGTATATACACATATATACAGTATATATATATATATATATATATATATATATATATATATATATATATATATATACATAAGTAAATAAATAAATATATATATATATATATATATATATATATAAGTAAATAAATATATATATATATATATATATATATATATATTATCAGATTATATTTATAGATTATATTATAAAAATTTGCTCATCTATATATATGCATATATACATGAATATATATAGTGTATATATATATATATATATATATATATATATATATATATATATATATATATATATATATATATATATATAATTATATATTCCTATACATATGTGTGTTTGTTTTGGGTAGAGTTTTTCTCTTTCATAATTTTTGTTGTAGGCGATCGCCTCTCTGGCATTGACTTTTTCATTCTGACATTTTCAAATTTTCTTACTTCTATTTTCAGTCTTTCTTTAAAATTCTGGATAAGGAAACACAGTCGGGATGTGGTTTCCATATATTTCGCTTGCTACGGTCCGTTTCGTCTGTGTCGCTTTGTCAAGCAAAAACTAAGATGCAATAACATCGAACATCCCATTTATAGCTCTAATAGGACGGGAATATAGATTATTTTTGCGGGGGGAGGTTTGTTATTACTTTTATTTACAGTCCTTAATTTCCTGGATGGCGTGGTTAATTATTTACATTATATTTACGTAATATGTTATTGCACAGTGTAACTACATAATTGCAGTGGTTTACATTCTGTTTCTAGCTCTTATGTTGCTAATAAAATTATTAATTTCTTCTAATGTTGTCTTTGGGCGGGGCTTGTCTTGGAAGTAACCTTGACCTTGTCTCCTTTCCCTCGGATGCATGGTGGGAGGTGAGTGCGCTATCTCCTTCCATCTGAACATTTAGTGTTGGTTTGTTTGTTAACGTACACACAGCTTCTTTATCGTGAGGTCCCGATATGTACTGCATTTGTATTTCATTCTGGTGTTGTCTATCAGTTCTTGTAACGTTGGTTTCGTGTCGTGATTGTCTGTGCTGTATTAGAAGATGGTTCCTGTGTTTCTGTGCGCCATTCATTGCCGTCTAAGTGTAGTTGATGTACACCATCGATATAGCTTTCACTGGAAGGTCTGCATTCCTCCCCGGGGCAAATAAATGAAAAAACTTTGGTATTCATCTCCTTCGGCGTAGGTCTAAAGGTGTTGTTTGTCATTAAAACGGATGCCAGTAGGGTATATTGCAAGCCCTACTTAAATTACGCAGTGGACATGATTACATTTAATTGCAATTACCATATGTAATTTAGGTATACAAGGAAAATATCTGATCACCAAGGAGGTAATTTTAGAACATAGTTATTATTATTACTTGACAAAGTGAAATCTGCTCGCTGCTTTCGTAAGAATATCACTAGATATTGTGCTTCCCCGACGTCGCAAGGCATAGATTGAAGGTAATTTTGGGAGGAGGTAAGAGACTGCTTTGTCTGACGAAAGGTTGGAGGTTATTCAGTCCCTTTTAGTTTCTCCTGACTTTAATATTATTCTTCTCCGTCATGCCTTCTCACTAGTGGTTTCCTCTTGTTTGTCTTACGGCTTTTCCATATCTTTCGTTCCCTTCGTTCATAAGCCGATGCTGAACAACAAAAGTATAATGACACGCAACTTCCGTCTATTTTTTTACAAAATTTCCATTACCGCATTTAACAGGCAGGAACATCAGAATCAGCTACATTCATTTTATTATCAGCCCTTAAAAAATGTAGCAAGCAACAGAGTGATATGTATTATTCATAATTAATGTACAATAAACTTCTCAATCTTTTATTCAAGAAAATGTTTTCGGGTAGGTGTATCAATAGTAAGATAAAAGGCTGAAGAAACTAAGGCAGAATTCTCTTGTTGAAGCTTGCAAGAACAAAACTTGGAATTTGTTAATGTAGTTCTCAATGATGAGTCCCTTAGTGAAACTTGTTATTTCGTTCTTATAGGTTTTCCAGATTCACATCTGCATCAGAGATTTATTTTGAGTAAACATGAGCCAATCATTATTACATAAGTATTCGCCTGGGTAATGAAGTACAAACACAAGACTAATTAATTTAGAATTTAATATGTTTTAAGTAAACTAATGGAAATGTAACGATGAATTCCTAGATATGAAGTAGTCTTTTTATTTTAATTTTGATATTCTTTTAGAAGAAACTTGCCCAAAAATATGAAAAAAAAAGCATGGATATGTCCAGTTCGTTCAATACCACCTTAGAAAATGTTTCGTGATGGAAGGTAATTTTGATATATGAGAGTATATACTTTTACTTATTTATGGCGGTTGTTTATCAGAACAAACCTCAAAGCAATGTTCCTTCTAACTCGGTAACTTTTATATAGCACCGATAGAAATATAGGAAAATAATTTCGGTTTTAGAACTATACACGTTTATGTGTAAACGTGTGCCTGGTCACCTACCTCTCTTAGTAATGCTGCAAAAAGTCCTCAACTTTTGGAAAATTTTACAGTTCATATGCTGTAGCAGCTAAAAGTTTCAACTTTCCTCTACCGTCCTCATACATATTAACCAATCATTTTCCCAGGGCGAATTACCATATCTGCCATCCCTTGCGAAAATGCGAAGTGAGATCGACCTCCATCTCCGGAGCGAGTAAGCTGCATAAGGGCGTTTATGGATATTACATCTAAGCAAAAAAAAAAAAAAAAAAAAAAAAATTACTCAAACTTTATTAGGTATTCCAGTTATCAATGGTACTGTTAAGTCTGTTTGAAGTATTCAGTTTGTTATTTTTTTCAAAATGGCACTTTTTTCATTTAATCGCATTTCTTTTTCTGCCTTACGGAAAGCTATTCCACTGCGTATTATGAGTGATATTATCAAAGTCACATCATTTGTAAGATAACATCAGCGAACCTCATGAATTTGCTGTGATGTTTTACGAGCTTAATAAACTAACATTTTCAAACGTACGAAGTGGACTCAATAATACGACTTATGCATAAAAAATACCAAATATCTTTGGTTTTTATGGGTTTAATGCAGCAGATCTATTTGATAACCAATGGGAAGTCTTGTTTCCCTATCGTTATTTTTTGATGGACTTAGGCAGTGGTAAAAAGGCCAGCATCACAATATGTTTTTGGATCGCTTTGTTTTCCTATAGTTTTCCTTATCATCAGTTTTTTTTTTTTTTTGTAAAATTGTTATTTTTTCCCTTTGGGGGTTCTGGGCAAAAGGTGTCTTATTTCGTTTCTGTTTTTCATTAAAGGAATTTGCATGCTTATTTGTATATGTTTTTTTTTTTTTATTTTTCAGTTTCTGGAAGTGTACGCTGTTTTCTCTTATTGAATCTCTTCCATATAGGTAAGTTTTCTATGTTTGTTCCTCTTTTTGTAGCTTTTCTGTTATAGTACCGTATATTTTTCCTTTATCCAAATCTTTCGCTTCATTCTTTATCGTAAGTTTTCTTTAATTTCAATTATGTTGAAAATGATCAGGAAATAATAATTATATTTCCTTCGGAACATATTAACATAAACTCTAAAAAATGAAAAAATAAACATTTCAGATATTCACTTACATTATTCGGTTTTCATCACCGCAGTAACAAGATGTGTTTCGGATGTTATGCAAATAATGAAATCAGTCCTCGCTTAATTTAGATACATTAAGCTCCCTTCCGTTTCAGGAGCCACACGCTTTTAATGTTCACTTAAGGAAAGTAGTAATTTTGTGATAATATGAGGGGTCCCAATCACTATCTACTTCTCGATTCGCAAATTAAATTCTCCGAATATAGGACTGTACCTTATTTTATTATCAATTATGTTTATTCTCTTATGACTTTGTCAGATACTATTTTATTTTCATCTGGCGGTCTATATAACACTGGTAGTCGTTTCCAATTTTAATTGTTTTTTAGCTGTCTTTATTCCAGTTTATTTAAATGTTTCATATTTTTATTCATTCATTTGCTTTACACTTCTTTGTTGGTAGGAGAAAAAACTTATACTCATCCAAAATCTTTTCTGCCATTGTTATTTAACGATATTGACCCGAGCCTGTGTTAATTTTCCTCCGTTCTTAATTGATCTTCTATTTCATTAAAAGATAGCGCTTATTGTTTACATTTTTATTATTACCTCATAACCTGAGGTCTGTCTCACACTTCTTGCTTGCATCGTAAACATTTCGTATCACTAACTCGGGACACAGCTTCTCATCCTCTTAATAACATGCATTTTTTATTCACTGCCAGTCTTTTATTTAATAGTGCAGCTTTTTCAGTGATGTGGGGTGAAAGGCCTTTATTAATATTCTGGACCTTCCGTTAAAATGTTTGTTGATGAACTTGCCATAGTGATTTGATATCCTCCCATTTAACTTGCGTCATTTACCAGCTCTTTCATAACTTTCTTTTGGTTTTCCATTTTTGCATCGTTTTTGCGATAGGCTTTGTCTTTTATTGTTGTAAATTAAGTGTTGATTATTAAAGACAGTGTTATGGAGAGCGTTCTTTCTATTAGAATCTTTCTATACATTATCTTTTGATGTATTTTAGACACTGTAATTCCATCTGGGGATATTAAACAAATGTTCTAAGTGCAAATCCTAATATAAAGAAAACTGAAGTATTCTTCTTTAGCATCTTTGGTCCTAGGACCCTCTTAATTGCTATTACTACAATGCCTTTTTTCGTCTTTTCCCAAAAAATAAACCTAGGTTTTGTTTTGCTATTTTATGACTAAGTTTTCATGTCGGGTGGTGAAGATGCAGAAAAATTTTCCCTTTCACTTCGTAAGAAGTTACTTAATCTCGAAATATTCTAACGTTATTTAATTAGATACTCACGACGCGACATTGTGATTTTTCAGCTAAGATTTTTATTCCAATTTCTGCAGAGAATTGTCCATCCTTCTAAATTACAACCAACCTTCTATCTCAGTAGGGACCTCAAGACGTCAGTTTTGTGGTCAGATTGTGTTTTGGTCCTAAAGTCATCTAACTCTGATTCTGATGATTCGAATCTCAAATCATCGCCGAGCCCACCGACTGGTGCTCCAGGTGCTAAGAACCAAAAAATAACTGCTCTATGATTCTACAAAAAAAAATTTTTTTTTTTTCGTTAGTTACTTTGAGAATGATCCTGGTTTATATTCATCACTATCCCACTCCCTGTAAGGTCTCTCTCTCTCTCTCTCTCTCTCTCTCTCTCTCTCTCTCTCTCTCTCTCTCTCTCTTTATATATATATATATATATATATATATATATATATATAAATATTTATATATTATGTGTGTTAATAAATATATATATAAATATATACATATATAAATATTATATATATAAATTAATAAATATGTATATAAATACATATACACATATAAATATCATATATAGGTATATATGTATCTATATATATAAAAATGGATGTATGTATGATGTATGTGTGTGTGTGCATATGTTCCAGCATAACTCTGAAACGCATTGAGCAATTTCAACCAAACTTGGTATACATATGACTTACTATCTGGAAAAGAATAACGTGGCGGTAAGTCATCACTAGCACCAAAGGGCACCAAAGCGGGTGGGGGTGGAAGGGCTTCCCTGAAACTGGGCAGGTTCTGCCTGTAGACTTAGTAACTAAACAAACTCTGTGGTTACTAAACAAACTCAGTGGGTTTATCATACGTCATTTCGGTATAAATATGACTTACTATCTGGAAAAGAATGCTGTGGGGGTAAGACATCACTAGCACCAAAGGGGGTGGGGGTGTAAGGGCGTGACATGAAAAATGACCAAAAACGACAGATAGTGTCACCATCCATAGTTTTCGAGTCGCTGAGATCTATAGTGACACTCCCGATGCCTTTTAAGTCAAGTTCAGCCCTGATAGGGAACAGGTGA
>NC_089752.1:104267320-104334820 GCF_040412425.1 Macrobrachium rosenbergii
TACCTGATAAAGAAAGAAACAGGGAACTGCTGTTACTGCGAGTATTAAAAAGTAAAGGTCCAGACCTCTCGTTAATTAAAACTGTGGTGTTCTTTGGCTTGAAGGATGTGAAGTCTGTATTCTTTCATGACAGATGCACGCTGTGGAGGTGCCAATTTATTGATTAGTTGTTCAAAAAGAAAAATGTGTGTGTGTATATATGTATATATATATATATATATATATATATATATATATATATATATATATATATATATATATATATATATATATATATATAACAATTTGGCTTACCATCCTCTTTTCTATAGTAGATATGTCGACGATACCTTTTTGTTGTTTAGGAATAAAGATCAAGCTGATAAATTTCTCGAATATGCTGATAATGTGCACACAAATATTAAGTTTACGACTGAGTACGAAAATGAAAACAAACTTCCTTTTCTAGATGTAATGGTTTTTAGACACGATGATCATTTTAATACTACGGTTTTTAGAAAGAAAGCTTTCACTGGCCTGGGTTTTAATTTTTATAGTCATTGTTTTTATAATTTTAAACTGAATTCTTTATCTACCCTCTTCCACAGGGCTTTCAGTATAACATCCGGCTGGAACAATTTCCATAACGAAATCCTCTACCTCCATCAGTACTTTATTGACAACTGCTTTCCATCCAAACTGTTTCATGAACATCTCTACAAATTTCTAAATAATATTTTCCATCCAAAATGTGAAATACCAACCGTACCTAAATTACGACTATACGCATGATAAAAATATCTATCGAGAATTACGGCAGATAATGGACAGTTTTTTACCAGCAATTGACCTAAAGCTAATACCTTTTAGTCCAATGACATTAGGTCCTCTTCAAACACAAAGAGAATCTTCTTCCTCTGAAGACCTCGGGAGTCAATTACCTATTTAATTGGCCCAGATGTAACCTGGGGAAATATGTCGGCTCCACCCGCAGGTTGTTAAAAGTGAGATTGGATTCTCATCGAGGCGTGAGTTACAGAACGGGTGTTAAATTATCAAACCCAGAATTCTCTTGCATACGTGAACATGCAAAGAAATGCAAAGTCGATATTAACTACAAAGATTTTAAAGTCATAGCCCGAACTCCTAACGACATACAACCAGCAATTTTAGAATCGCTTTTTATTAAACAACTTGTCCCCCAACTAAATACTCAGACCACCTCAACACCTCTATACCTCTCTTGAGTTCACGTCGAAGCTGAACCTGACCCGGAGTGTCACTCGGTCTGTGCCTTCAGCACCACTTGGTAAATACACTCTTCCTTTTTACTGTACTAATAGTTTTATGTTATAATTTTATGTTATGTTATTCCGAGTCTGTTTTTTTTAATATCTCTTTCTTTTATTATGTACCTTTGAAAATGGGACTAAACGTCTTGAAGCGTCAGCAGCTAAATAAAGTACCCAGAAAGGAATAAAGAAGGGTCCTTCTCCTCGCACCAAATTGCTGTTTGCTGGATTGATAGAACCCACCCTCAACTTCGCTCTATATATATACATACATACATACATACATATATATATATATATATATATATATATATATATATACATATATATATATATATACATATATATATATATATATACATATATATATACATATATAATATATATATATATATATATATATATATATATATATATATATATATATATATATATAAGGAAGAACCTACTGCTAAAAGTTATAGGCACTTACAATACATACAATATATATATATATATATATATATATATATATATTATATAATAAATATATATATATATATATATATATATATATATATATATATATTTATATAATAAATATATATATATATATATATATATATATATATATATATATATATATATATATATACACACGCACAAACATATATATATTATGTGTGTAAGTGTGTGGATGTGTATATAAAAAGTTTGTACGATTCACGTCTGAATTCTCTAAACAAATTTACTAGTCTGAATAACTCATTATTTGTGTAGAATCTGATGCAATAAACTACTCAGTAATATTATAAAAAGTGTTTCTTGTACATTATTCTCTATCCATGTACCTGTCTTTGTTCAGTAAAACGATTCATTCTATTTCTCGTGGACACGTTTGTGGGTGTGTCTGTGTGTGTGCGCGTGCGTGTGTATATGTGTGTTTTTATGTCCTACATTCTCAAATGCATCTTTGTCTGAAGAAACTTAGTTGTTAAACTACTCGGCTTACATAATTTTTTTATAGAAAACAATCCAGATTTCCTTCCAAAATGGATAAACATGAATAACCAGTAATAACTAGACCGCTAAATGAACCGGTATATTTTTCGAATAATTAAAGAGTGATTGGTAACTTGAGGTACGAACCCAAATTTAGAAAATAGCCACTGACGCTTCCACAATCTTCAGTCAGGGATCGAGAGAATCCGTTTCCAAATATGAAAAGCTGGCTATAGAGTCCGGCTACTTCTCTTGGTGTGGTGTCAGTGTACCTCACGTTGTTCACTGTAGGCATTACCGAAGTGTGTTTGAAGCGTCCCTTCGGCCACTTTTTAGCCTTCCACTTTACCTCAATTCTCACTTCCTTTCTTCAGTCTTCCTTCCGATCAGTGCTTGGCTTGACAGCCTAAATTTCATAAATCATTCTTAATGAGACCCATACTTGCCTAATAAGACTGCCTTGATTTCAAGCTGGTAAAGTTTTCACTTATGTTTTTGCTACCTTTACCTTCTAATAATTATGGCAGGAAAATTATCTGAAAATTTTATGTCGAGAATTTTATCTGAAGACGCGAAGGTTATCACCACCAAGGAAATCAGATATTAGGTCTTAGAAATTCCGACATCAGACAAGGATATAGGGACTTTAATATCTTCCTTTTTTCCAAAATGAACATCCAAGTGCTGTTTCCATCAACAGAATAAGGATATCATAGTTTTAAAGAAACAACCACCTTTAGGTTTTAACTCACATTCTTACCCGGACTTATTCTTACTGTAAAGTTTTGAAGGTTTAATGCAAATACTTTATTTTCTCTCGTAAGATTAATTATTATGATTTTCAAGAGAGTTAACCTTGATAAAACTGCCTTTCTCAATTAGATTTATCTTTTTGTTAACGGCTGCTGAAAGAGCACGAGCCGTGCCAGCACAAGGTTGGTTCAATTCAGATAGATAGATTTATCTTTGAACAAGAAACAAAAGGTTACTGAAATTTTATACAAGGGTAAGAATGGCAGGTTTCTGTACTGAAAATTAACTAAAACTTCTTACAAGCATTTATAGAAAAAACAAATAGTGAGAAACAATCTTTATTGTAATTCGTTTTCAGTGGGTATTTAAGGGATGGTTTGGGGAACATGCAGGGGCGTAACTTCTGGAAACAGAGGTAGTATTTACTCCTATTCACCTCCTTGAGAGATCATCTTTAGCATGATTTGTTGGAAGCCAAAGGCGTCACAGTCGCTGGTGCTTTCAATACTAGCTTTATTCTAGAGAATGATGTTGCAGCTCGGTAGCAGGCAAATATTTTTCGCTATTTACAATTATATTTGGTCATCCACCGATGTTTATCATTGGACGAAGGAGATACGTGGGGGAGACCTCACTTCTTGAGTCTTGGTAAATTGGACATACCCGGAATCCCCAACCAGTATGGCAATAAAACTTGTGCGGAACCCCCCCCCAGCCCCCACCCCCCAGCCATGATTCTTGCCTGCATTGTTTTCCTGTTGGGCATAAAACGGGAGGTTTTATTCTCTCCTTAACAATTAGCAGTGGCCTTAAGGAGTTCCGTCGCTTCAACAGGTGCACTAGGCAAGCTTCATGTTCCATTCTAAGAAGTACTAAGGGAAGATTCAAAGAAGGACTAAGGGAAGATTCTAAGAAGGACTAAGGAAAGATTCTAAGAAGGACTAAGGAAAAATTCTAAGAAAGGACTAAGGGAAGATTCAAAAAAGGACCAAGGGAAGATTCTAAGAAGGACTAAGGGAAGATTCTAAGAAGGACTAAGGGAAGATTCTAAGAAGGACTAAGGAAAGATTCTAAGAAGGACTAAGGAAAAATTCTAAGAAAGGACTAAGGGAAGATTCTAAGAAGTACTAAGGGAAGATTCAAAGAAGGACTAAGGGAAGATTCTAAGAAGGACTAAGGAAAGATTCTAAGAAGGACTAAGGGAAGATTCTAAGAAGGACTAAGGGAAGATTCTAAGAAGGACTAAGGGCAAATTCTAAGAAAGGACTAAGGGAAGATTCTAAGGAGGACTAAGGAAAAATTCTAAGAAAGGACTAAGGGAAGATTCTAAGAAGGACTAAGGAAAAATTCAAAGAAGGACTAAGGGAAGATTCTAAGAAGGACTAAGGGAGGATTCTAAGAAGGACTAAGGGAAGATTCAAAGAAGGACTAGGGGAAGATTCTAAGAAGGACTAAGGGAGGATTCTAAGAAGGAATAAGGGAAGATAGGTGTTCGGGGAATTGGCCTCCCTAAGAGTGAACGGTATCGTGCGGACTCGGGTGCTTGGAGGAAATCAATAAAAAAGCTAATGTGTAGGCGTGGTTAAGGTGATATACAAATTGGGAATGAGTGTGATGTAAATGAGTATCAGTAAGGAGAAATGAAAATAAAATGGGGAGAGACATGGACTGTTTGCCACACGAGATATCTGGTCTCTTCGTGGCTAGCTTTGATTTCGAAGCTCTGTTTACCAATGCCTCTCAAGATGAACAATGAAAACTATTTTAGAATGAATCCCTGAATTTTCAAATACTAAAGATCCGGGCCACAAACTTGATGAATATCCAGACCACGTTGCCTCCTCCATACCTTCCGTGAGTTTTCATTGGAACCCAACAACTAATGTGTCACTCAGTCTTCTTGATCTGGCTTGACCGTTTCGTAAGTAAAATCTATTTACATAATATCATTGGCTGGTTTTGATTTCGTTGTTACCAGATACCCTGTGTATATATATATATATATATATATATATATATATATATATATATATATATATATATATATATATATATATATATATATATATATATATATATATACTGTATATATATATATATATATATATACTGTATATTTATATACATACATACATACATATATATACAAATATATATGTATGTATATATATATATATATATATATATATATATATATATATATATATATATATATATAGTTCTGCAAATTTTGCAATGATGCTACGCTGTGAAGACACTAGTTCTTTCATTTTTGCTACTAAGTGAAAAATCACAGGACCCATAGGTCCCATAGTAGTATAATTACAAACAGTAAAAATACTGTGTCCCAAAACATCCTTGAATCTGCATGAATACAACTGACAAAATAAAGTAAAAATATTATTTAAACCAAGTCCATACACTCTTGACCCCAATTCTGCGCAAGATGTTCGAAGGAGATTTAAGAGAGAAAGTAAAGATTGTCAGAAATCCGGATTAATGTCCTTTGCCTCGCCTTGTTTTATCCAAATGCCTCAGTTAATCCTAGACAGCTGTTCCTCACCTGAAGATTTAATCCCAATGTAATGACCTTTGTATGCATGAATATGGTTATTAACACCGCTAAGCTTTATTGTTGTTTGTACAACCGAGTCTTCATTGGTATATTGTATATACCATGTTGTTATTCTTGTGATGGAAATACACACACACACACACACACACACACACACACACACACATATATATATATATATATATATATATATATATATATATATATATATATATATATATATATATATATATATGTGGGTATATCATATATATGTATATATATACATTATATGTATATATATATATATATATACATATATATATGTATATATATATGTTTGTGGATGTATTTCATATATATATGTATATATATATGAATATATATACATACATACATTTGTACATATTATTATTATTATTATTATTATTATTATCATAATACCTAAAGGGATTCATTATTATTATTATTATTATTATTATTATTATTATTATTATTATTATTATTATTATTATTATCATAATACCTAAAGGAATTCATTCATACTTTATACATCTATAACTTCCCAGCTGTAATGAAAAGAGGCAATATTTGAAGCCAACTTTTACAAAGGCTCCCTTCCCATGTAAAACTTTTATTGTAAGAATAATAATTCATAATGCTTTTAGAGACAAAAAGCTTTATCAAAGCTGAGCTGGATATATGTTTTCTGCCAGTATCTCAGCTTAAATAATAGAGAAATTGCATTAGACCATCTCTGGCAAATATTTGCCTGTAAGTCACTCAATCGGTACAGTGTTTACCTTTTGCTTGTTGCGATACAGCTGAGTAATACGGTTGTCAAACAGTTAAAATGTTTGCTATGTTCCTTTGATTGAGTGATCATTTAAGAAAATGGTTCAAAATGCATTGAATTTTCAGCTAAAAATAAAGGAACAAGCACGATAATACAGCACCAAAAAAATAGTACATTTACGGTATTTTGCGAAAGATTGTGATTTGTCACAGTAGCAAGTATAAGGAAAGGCAACTCAGTTGTTAAACACATTTTCAAATGTTTATTTTTTCAAATTTGTTTCAGGAGATTTCTAGTACGTTGATACGCAGAAAATGAAAGTCACTCATGATATTAAAGAAAAGTCCATTTACAGAGGTCCTGAGAAATATGGGAATATATTCAGTGCTTGGTGATAAAAAGACTCATAATAGCAGTGACCTCACTGAATTATTCAAAATTAGAAGTCTTTTTATTGGGCTGATAATTATATTCACAAGAAAACTGCATATAGCAAAGGAGTAACAAAAGATTGGGACGGTGAATTAGAAAGACAATGCATAAAGGTTTGAAACACGGGGGCGTGGACGGTATTCCGATAAATCGCACAGTAAGGAAGATAATTTATTTTAAAAATATTACTTTAATAACAGCAAAGTCTGTATTATGGCCTAATTGTCCACAGTAAAAACCTGTAAAATGTGACAGCTGAATTCAGGCAACAAAATAATAATGTAATCTTAAAGATTTTAGATCAGTATTTAAAGTATTAGCTATTTTATAGACGACGTTCATCAACTAAAAATCTCTCAGAGTTACAGAAAGGATTGGAACAGTAAAACAGAAGAGAACATTTGTCTCCTCATAATTCTATTTATTGTATTGATTTACAGACAAAGATAAGTCTTAAAATAGCTTCGTATCCATCATGTTTCTGAGGCATTTATTTCAGTATTGCATTGTTTTTGTATTCCCCTGGAAATCAAATTCTGAAAGTTTGAGAGATTAAATCCCCAAAAGTAAATCTGTTCGTCAAGTCCATCCCTCAGTCTCTCTACTGGTCACTGGGATATTCATTAATTCAAAGTCTGTGTGAAGAGGCTGTGAATGTGGTGGAAATGAATATCCCTCAAGGAATATAAGCAGGTCATTTAAAATATTTGTTAATTAAGGTAACATTTTGTTTCACCACTCCTTGATATCTCCCCACACGCGTTCTGTGTTCCTGGATGTGCATTTTTTATCCTCTGAATCCACAAAATGGTGTTCAATATTCATCTGTTTGTCTATGTAACCTTTCTCAGTCAAGGACTTATTTAACAGCCAAAAATCAGTAACCATGACAGAACTTAAACAATACAGTTTACAGTTTTTATCAGTGGAATAAGGATCATATTCTCTTGTAGCAAGGTCCCACCCTCTAAGTTTAAAATAGTCATAATAAATTCTAGATGAGAATCCCTTTGCATGTCCCCCAAAAAAGCCACATCTGCTAGCACCCCAGCAACATTATAATCAAGCCTGACCAACAAGGGCTCATCATCCTCAAATATAAAGCCATTGCCCCTATCGGTCTCATGTTATAAAACCAAAACTCAGTCATTTCTGAGCAAAATACTTGCCAGTCTGCTGAACACATCTTCAATTAAGCATGATAGATCTGTGATCAAAATGTTTGTCACAGCAAAGATTTAGGGGTATAAGTAAGTCTCTTCAAAAAGCGTTTTCTTAAACTGGCTCACCTTATTTGCACAAGACTATCATGTCTTTTTGTTACACTAAATGAGAGATACTGCCCTTCAAAGTGTGGCGTTGTTTCTAGTAAACACCTTATTGTACAATGTGATACTTTGAATTACGCTATGTCCACTGAGGATATTTAGAGGCTTCATCAGTCCTTAAAAGTTTAATGCAATGATTTCACGGATGCACAGGGGAGCAGACATCACTCAGGAATCAAGATGTCATAGTCATGACTAAGGAGGAAAACCAGGAAAACTCCTGAAAGCCCGAAATCCAATGGCGATTGGTCAAATTGTCAAATGTCATCACCATCTGAACAATTATGCTCTGATGTCATGGCACACATTTACAGAAGAATTGAAAAACACGATAACTCAAAATATGGAAGCAGAAACATTTTGGGGGGAAAATGTCAAAGACAGATATCACAGACTGAGCTAGTAAGTATTTGTGATGATTTTGTCATGGAGCAAAAGTGATTAAAAAACTTACCAAAATAAACACTGACTACATCATCTTGGCTGTATCTAATTAGAGGTTTAGAAGTAGTCATCACCTTTATTTGTTATGAAAATTTTTCTCGCTTTATATCATCACCTTGACTACCTCTAAGCTTTGACTATTCGAAAGGCTTGCCAGATCTTTTTGCAAATTGCCTTGAAAAAAGTTTTTAAGAACAAACTTCTTAAGTTGATCCTTGAAACTCCACTTACAAAAAAAAAAAAACCTGCTGTAATTGTTCCCAAAAGAACAGTATTCTCTTTGTTTCATCGAGTTGCCTATTCTGACGACGTCTATATTTATCTCCATCCACACATAATGGAGAAGTGTTAAGATTTTATAATTATTGTTCTCCCCGTCCATTCGTAGCTTTTACACAATAAATGGCTGGTGCTACAGATGGTGCATAGCTCACGTGGATTCTTCCATTTAATCATTGTCATCAGCATGTCCTTTGATAGACAGAGAAATGATGTGGTACAAGCGGTTACAGGGAAAAATTTGTACGACTGATAACAATTTACAATGAATACAAGTATTTAAAGGAAATCATCCAGTAATTTGCGAAATCAGCAATCAGAAGCATTTTCCTTGCAACAAGTTTTTTCGCTATGTATCCTAGAGCACCTTCCTCGTGGCTTGATGAACTGAGAATCTTTTTTTGTTTATTTTTTTCCCCTCTTTGAATTTACCTTCAAGTAAATTTAATAAAAAAATTGTCATACATAAGCTATTGCCATAGATATACATACATACATACACATGCATGCATGCATACAAATATATATAATATATATATATATATATATATATATATATATATATATATTATATATATATATATATATATATATATATATATGTGTGTTGTGTATGCATGCATTTATGTATGTCTGTAAATCTAAAGCAGTTGATGAAAATCTAAAATTTAATGTTTATTCATACAAATATAGTATATATATGATATATTTTATATTATATATATATATTATATATATATATATGTGTGTATATATATATATATATATATATATATATATATATATATATATGTGTGTATATATATATATATATATATATATATATATATATATATATATATATATATATATATATATATATATATATATATATATATAGTGTATATATATATACACAAAAAGCCTAAATTTCTTTATGACTATGGGGCAAACTTTCGTGATTTGAAAACTATAATATTGTTACTTTTATTTGAACAGACGGTTTTAAAAATGCCTCCCACACACGCACACACACACACACACAAACATTCAGAAACACACAAAAAATAATAAAAGGAAAAATAAGTAGACAAACAGAAGCCAATAGTCTTAGAGTACAGTGATGGATCCAGATGTGAAAGACGTGATTTTGATATATTCGCAATGGTTTTATATTAATAACCGCTATTAAAGTAACATATTTGATGGAAAATTATTTATTAATATTCATTAATATTCCACCTCCAGAAAATTACTGGGTTTCACATTTATCACAAGGAAAAAAATAACTTACTCATAAAAAAGAAAATATTTTGCCTTTACTTTCATTTAAGTAGTCACTGGAAATAATGTACTTGTTATTAATAAAGAAAAAAAAAACAGAAACAGAAGCAGTGAAACCAGGAAACTTATCACTTAGTAAAATGGATGATTTTAGAAGGTCTCAAGAGTATTTACTCTCGTCGTTAATGTTTTACTGACCATATATACTGAAGGCTTTTAAAAAAACGTTTGAAATTTTATTTTTATTTTTGACAAGAATACATAATACAGCATTTGATGCTTTTTCAGAAATAATACTTCAACAGAATTCAGAATAATTATGGAAGTCGACCTTTCACGCGGCTTAAAAGGTCGAATTCAAGTGGAAATGTTGCGTCAATTCGTTATCAACGGGGTAATGGAAGATTTACTTTGCAATAATAACTTTCACTTAGAAATTATACATTATGACCTACGGTGTCATGCTGGGGTTACCAAGGGCTGCGCTTATTATGAATAGTTTTGCTTTGACGAATGAAGGACATTCGCAGCTACTACTGATAACGGTGGAGGCTCTTTTCAATTCAATTATTATTATTATTAATGATATTAACACTTGCTCCATCTGTAGAACCGGGTCAGTGAAATAACGATGTTCGAACTGAGATAATTAAATTACAGCAGACAGTATTCAGTCAAACAGAATAATTTGACAGACGCATAAACTTGTGTACTTATATGAAGCAGAAAAGGAAAACCATTGGTACATCGGGCTTTAAAGTGAATTTAGGGCCCTGTCAAATTGTTGTTTGGGATGAGCCAGGCCATCATTTATGACGTCACAGAAAAGCATTTCTGCACTTATAAAAAAAATCAAAACCATTGTGATTTACAGGAAAGCTTCAACAATTTTACTCTCTTTTTTCTGCTTGATGAAAAACCCCTGTTTCTTATTTCTCGATTTCTTTAATCGTTATTTCTCTGTATCTTTAATCCTTATTTTACAACTCTCATGGTGAATGTGCTCTTTTTCACACTCGCTTCGCCATCATTCGTCATTGTTATTTGTTGTTTGTTTAATATGGAGTCATTGTTAAGTCTCAGTTTCTTTTTTTATGAGGAAGGCACTTGGAGTCAGCAGTTCCTGACGCGGCAAGATATAGATTAGAATAGCTACGGTGAATGTTTGTTCAAATTCCATAGAGCTCTTTTAGCGCCCTTAAACATATGAGGGCATCGAAAGAGTTGGTTCCACAATAACCAAAATGGAAGCATCACCTGTAATTTGCAATAAATAATAACGAGAGAATTACCACGTCGAGGAATATGTAGTATCTAATATCGTTTTTGTGACATGCTTTATGGCGTCATCGACATGGTTAAATCCTGCAATTATTGGTGTTTGCCTTCCAGTGTGCAGAACTGGTTTGGTTTTGCCTGTTCATCAGAATTTCACGTGGAAACGTATATCCCGTCTGTGGTCTAATTTACGTTCTTGTCAGGGCAATTTCAGGGCCATTTTCAAATGGATAACTCAGCCTAATCCAAGTGTTGTAGTTCTATTAAGCCATTCGTTTTCCACTTACGATGGTAACATTTGAAGATATATTTGTTTATTTTTTCAATCATTAGTTGTGAAATTAGTATGTTACATCAAACCTCTTTTTTTTTTTGTCACCTTATTTTGCTTATTGACCGATCGTGATGCAAACTAGCATTAGCAAACCAGTGCAGGTTTTAGATAACATCAGAGAATATCAATTTCCGTAGGAAGTTGGCGGATGAGCCATGACGTAATTCTCTTCAGGTAACCTTGAGGCCAACTGACTCTCCAAAAGATAGAATAACAGGAGAACTGACGCTAAGATGGGGCTCAGGTTCTTGAGGTCACGTTGCCTGGAACGTCCGAAGAAGCCCTTAGGACACAGAGCATTCTCCAAAGTAACTATGGTCCCTTAGGACAGGATCACATTGCTCTTAGGTAATGTGAGCCCGTGCAACCACAGGAGGTCTCTAAACCGGATATCAGCAGCTGGAGTCCACTTGTGCCACGTCACCTACGTGATTTTACTTCATTCACAGCAAATTTCCGTGATATCTTTTATTCCATCATTTTTTTTAATGCTTAGGAAGCAATATGAACAATGCTTGTCAAAATTACATGCAGTGTATCATCTACTCCATTTCTTGGGGTGGGTGACAAAACAAAATGTTTAATTCTTAATATTTTGTTTTGCCACCCATCCTCAGAAGCGGAATAGATGATACACTGCATGTAATTTTGACAACAAGCATTGTTCATACGGCTTCCTAAGCCTGAAAAAAATTGATGGAATAAAAGATATCGTGGAAATTTGCTGTCAATTAAGTAAAATCCTTATTTACGTTGTTATCCTAAGCAGTTGAAAATGGAGTAGATGCACAATAAAAGGTCGATTAATCTATATATCCTCCACTATGTAATTAAGTTTCTAAAATCGCATGTTAATGAATGAAAGATGAAGGCGCCATTAACACAACTTCCACAGGTATATTCATAATCCACTAATGAATAATATATCTTGATGGTGCAGATGAAATATTGTAATGATTCGATAATACGAACTTAGGAATACTGAAAGGGTTTTTAAAATACGACTGATACACCTTTCAAAGATTCGTGACAAATATTTTAGATCGGGCTAATGTTTTTCATTCCTTGTTTCCTTTGCTCGTTGGTCGAACTGCTTGTGCAGTTATACCAACAAACCTGACTATTTAAGTAGGTGATTAAAGTGTAATTAGTTTCTTGATACTTACCGGATTTTGAGATGATAGTTATTCATATTGTGAACCATTGATTTCCTTAGTTATGCTTATTAATAACACAGTACTGTTTCTTGGTGAGAGATTGACAAGGAACAGTATATACATCCTGAGGACATCCGTGAAAGTGTTGTACAAAAGCCATGATTGGTGATAATGTATGTCTTTGGATAAATATTGTAGTACTGAAGAAAAGGTAAAATTAGCTAATAATCTTCCATAACCTCCATTTATGGAAGAATGTTAGCTGGTCTACGTCAGAGAGAGAGAGAGAGAGAGAGAGAGAGAGAGAGAGAGAGAGAGAGAGTGGGGTGTGGGGAGAAGCGGTAGGAGGTTAAGCTTTAATGAAAAAAATGGATACTTTTAAAGTGTAAAGTAGAATTGTTATGAAAAAATTCTATGAGTAATGAGAACTTCCTGATAAAATATCAGTTAAGTATGTCCTGATGAACATAAAAAGTTTATTTAAAAGCGTTTTTAAAATTCAGGGATGGTTTAACTGAGTGTTAAATAAATATATTTATGTAACCTTCATTTACCGTTTAAGGCTCTACTAAAAATATCAGTAGGAGATGATATTCTAGGAATATTTGAAAAATTCAAGTTATAAGTTGACTTATAATTTAAAAGAGGCTTTAAGAGGAAAATATACGTTCTTAGAATGCTTCAGCGTAGCATGTTGATCATTCTCTAGCAATTTTAATAACCTGTTTTATATAGAAAGGGTATACAATAAATGTTAAAACACACAACTACAAAAGTAGAAATAAATTAATTTTGGAAACTTAACCCAATAGTAATATGCAATTTTCTGTTAAAGATTATTTAACCCACTGAAATGAAAACAATATTAATAAAGTAGTTATAAGAATTTTGAAAGGACTTTGAATGTTATAAAAATAATGAATAGCCTTAGCTTTACTACCTTTGATCTTTAAAATAAAATGCCAATACCAAGGCCAACAGAAAATATTATGCTTATTTAATAAATATAATCAAATGTATCATATATTGATTTATTATTATTATTATTATTATTATTATTATTATTATTATTATTATTATTATTATTATTATTATTAATCCAACAGTTATTTATGTTGCAAATATGAAGCCATGTAAAATGTCCGCTCCTGAGATCAAGACGATCAACTTCAATTTGCAGTCAGCCAGTGAAGTACGAGTAATTATATTCCATTGCCTAATTCCACTTCACAATGACCTCTGTCGATATAAAGCTTGAAAATAACAAGCTGTTCATACCTGAACGCGTATGCATAGGAATATCTAGTTACTTCAAATTCCACCTCATTTCTGACTGCAGTCTGTGTTCGTTTCCTCCCGTTGATGCCCTAGGGAAAACAAGTCGAAGTTTTGTTTCGAAGACTGAAACATCCTCTGGCTTGATATAGTCTTCGAGCGTTATTTTTCTCCCTCTGCCTTCCTGAGTTCTTTCTCACTCTTCCTTCCTGATTAATGACTTGAGGGATGCGAGGCGATTGGACCTCTGTGAAAAATGATTACACAAGGAAGTCTGCAAACTTTCATCGTCGTCCAGCCTAAATTCAGTTTGAGCACCACCCAGCTCATAGTAGACGTTCAAGGAACGTAAAAGGTAGTTTTTGGTCACGTCATAGTTTGATTAATGTTAAATACAGTAGTGAGCTGCTTCATCGCCAGTTGACAAATGGTTTCATTTTTAGTTTGGTCATCATAAATTTTGCCTGGTTGTATTTTTCTTGTGATTATAGATATCGATATAGATTGCGTGACAATGGCACCAGCATAACTTATCTGTGAGGAATTGCACTTGTTCTTTGTGCAACATTATAGTTATACTAATCTTTATTTGTACTTTTTAGAGTTTACAAACATTTCTCATTGTGACTATGCATATATTCTATTTAAGCTGCTGTATAAAAACAGGATCTGCATACATTATCTATTTTCAAAAAAGTATAAATGTATCTCATCTGAATTTCCTTGCAATAAAATAGAATAATTTTTTTAAAATCCTTGATATTTATTACAGCAGAGAAATTTTAATATTTAAAGTGCTAAAGGCAATAAATTTTAAGACGAGTGACAGTTACATTTGTTATCTGATGCAGACGAAGGAAATAAAGGAAATATGAAGACGTTTTATTCATTTATTTTTTTATGATGATATGTTCAAAGAATTCAACAGCTTTTGGTACTCATAATATTCTTAAAGATGTTAGGCTGTGAATAAGATGAAATCACTGATGTAATGTTACTAATGGCATGTTTACGTCTAGCAAACTACACTTGAATTGTGCAGTATTTGTACTGCACATCATAACATTCATGCCACGTTTACATCTTATATCAATAAATTTGCCACGTTCGTCAAATAGATTTATACGCCTGGTCGAAGACTTGAGTGATTGAGGAGAATATTCTAGTAACCTTCGTGAACTTCAGTCGATCGAAGTGAAATCTAAATTTTTCATAAATACTAATGCGATGATTTGTTAACTTCGACGGAACTCTAATTCTGAACTTGACTTAAGGCCTACATGTAATGAATACAAATAGCTGTACAGACTTTTTTTTTAAATTAGCTAAACGGTACCATCTCAGAGACCTAGAAACTGGCAAGATGAAGTTACTAGCAACATTTTCCCTCAGCTGTGTGGGGAAGTGTAAAGAATCCTTTTTTTTTTTTTTTTTTTTTTGGTCATACCTATGAGAGCATTGTGCGAATCTAAAATAATGGAAATAGCTTCTAAATTTCTTAGCAAAATATTTTCGTCGTATGACTTGTCTTTAAGCATATACGAATATGGTGTTTTCATTGATTTCTTCATGATCTTTGAAAGCCACTTGTAAACACCAAGTGGCGCTAGAAATTCAAAAGTAGGCGAGATTTTTCAACGTGGAAGGATTCACAGGTACCTGGCGTAAATTTTAAACTGATCATGACATGAAAGCATAGATGGAGTTTTACGAACCAGGAGCCATCAGACTTTCCAGAAGTGATTGATAGTTTCTCTTTTTTTACGAGAATAATTCGGCCGTTGTCGAGCGAAGGGTCATTATGTCCGTCATTACTTTTGGATGGGTCACGTTCATTCCTTTTTTGGACGATGCAGTCACTCATTTTCTTTTATGATGGAAATTCTTCATCCCAAGTGACACCTTTACTTGAAGTGCTTGCATTTTCTTAAAGCTAATAGGTATCCAAATTTATTTCCCATTCCCTTATAAGTAATCACCTTTTGTTGGGTCTAAAAGTAAACGCAATAAAAAGAAAAACCTCACATGATTGTGAAAACAAAAACAATATTGAAAACTGACGATTCCTTTTTGCATCTCGTAAGAATGATGTATCGATGACGATATACCGCCTATTTTGAACAAAGCTGGGTCATAACTCAGAGCAAAGGACTGAAGCCAAATATATATATATATATATTGTGTGGAAATGGTAAATGCAGATAAGCTCCCCCCAAAAGTTTTATAGCCGAAAGCTACCCTTTTAAAGTACTATAGCTGAAAGAAGCTTAGATACAGTACGTCGCCACTTCTCTTTTGTCATGTACATATATGTGTATATGTATATTTATACGAATATGTATATGCACATATACTAGTATGTATATTTATCTTGCGTCTGTAGGTGCCAAAATGTCAGAAATGTATTTTCTTTTTGATATCTAATTCCATGCAGGAATTGGAGCGCCCCTGCTTAAATCCGTGAAGATTTTTGGGGCCCAGTTTCGGAAATCCATGTTCCCATCATTATGCCATAGAAGCAATAATAAATAACTTTGATAGTATAGATACAAGCCCATAGACTCACAAACAAGCATTTCAGATAATAAGTAAATAAATCATAAAAATGCTGGCAAACTGGATGACATTACTACAAAGGCTATCCTTCAATAAAATGAATCCAAAACACAATGGTAAACATAATGGAGTTTCGGTTATTATCGAGTTTCCTCTCCATTTTCCATCGTCTACAGACCAAGGGACAGACAGCATAGTAATTCCTGATTAAAGGTGACACACGTTACAGTAATACCTGGATAAAAGGGTCAGGCAGTACATTAATACCTGATTAAAGGTGACAGACGTTACAGTAATACCTGGATAAAAGGGATAGTCACCACAGTATTACCTGGGTAAAAGGGACAGTCACGACAGTGATACCGCGATAAAGGGGACAGTCAGAACAGTAATAACTGGATAAAAGGGGCATTCACCACAGTAATAACTGGATAAAGAGGACAGACAGAAGAGTAATACTTGGATAAAATGGACAGTCACCACAGTAATACCTGGATAAAAGGGACACACAGCACAGTAATACCTGGATAAAAGGGATAGACAGCATAGAATGACCTGGATCAAAGGGACAGTCACCACAGTAATACCTGGATAAAAGGGACAGTCACCACAGTAATACCTCAATAAAAGGGACAAACAACACGGTAATACCTGATTAAAAGGACAGACAGTACAGTAATACCTGGTTAAAGGGGACAAACAGCAGGGCAATACCTGTATAAAAGGGACAGTCACCACAGTAATACATCAATAAAAGAGACAGACAGTATAGTAATACCTGGTTCAAGGGAACAGACAGTACTGGAACACCTGGTTACAGGGGACAGACAGAATAATAATAATTGGATAAAAGGAACAGTCACCACAGTAATAACTGGATAAAAAGGACAACCCTTTCCCTTTTCCCTTTCCCTACATGTAGGCTGTCCGTCAGAGTTTTCCTGGGCAACGCTGGGTTGGTCAGCTAATGTATATATACCGTATATGTATACATATATATATAAATATATATATATATATGTGTGTATGTATATATGTATACATATATAATCAGAAAGCTACAAACGTCCTTTAATATCCAATTCACTCTACCTCGGAAATAATATATTTTCATATATGTTACCAAGGGGAATTTTTAAGTTGATAATAAGTCCACCGTCCCGTGGGATCGAACCAGCGACGGACGAGGAATCAGGACTACAGTGACGCACTAACGAAATCGGCCACAAGAGAGGTATAAGTGAATAACATCTCCCGTCAACTCACCCGTTGAACTCAGGTGTTTTGCGTTTGGAGACGATATCCACCCACCTCTGCCATGTTGACCGTAGTGCGTTTGTCGCACGTAGCCATATTATGACTATTTATCACATCACCGTGATTCATATACAATCAGAAAGCTACAAACGTCCTTTAATATCCAATTCACTCTACCTCGGAAATAATATATTTTCATATATGTTACCGAAGGGGAATTTTTAAGTTGATAATAAGTCCACCGTCCCGTGGGATCGAACCAGCGACGGACGAGGAATCAGGACTACAGTGACGCACTAACGAAATCGGCCACAAGAGAGGTATAAGTGAATAACATCTCCCGTCAACTCACCCGTCGAACTCAGGTGTTTTGCGTTTGGAGACGATATCCACCCACCTCTGCCATGTTGACCGTGTAGTGCGTTTGTCGCACGTAGCCATATTATGACTATTTATCACATCACCGTGATTCATATACAATCAGAAAGCTACAAACGCCCTTTAATATCCAATTCACTCTACCTCGGAAATAATATATTTTCATATATGTTACCGAAGGGGAATTTTAAGTTGATAATAAGTCCACCGTCCCGTGGGATCGAACCAGCGACGGACGAGGAATCAGACTACAGTGACGCACTAACGAAATCGGCCACAAGAGAGGTATAAGTGAATAACATCTCCCGTCAACTCACCCGTCGAACTCAGGTGTTTTGCGTTTGGAGACGATATCCACCCACCTCTGCCATGTTGACCGTGTAGTGCGTTTGTCGCACGTGTATTATGACTATTTATCACATCATCGTTATCCAAACGTCCTTAATATCCACTCTACCTGGTAATATATTTTCATATATGTTTCTGATTGTATATGAATCACGGTGATGTGATAAATAGTCATAATATGGCTACGTGTGGTAAACGCAAAACACCTGAGTTCGACGGGTGAGTTGACGGGAGATGTTATTCACTTATACCCCTCTTGTGGCCGATTTCGTTAGTGCGTCACTGTAGTCCTGATTCCTCGTCCGTCGCTGGTTCGATCCCACGGGACGGTGGACTTATTATCAACTTAAAATTCCGGTAACATAGTATATTACTGTAGAGTGAATTGATATTAAAGGACGTTTGTAGCTTTATTGTATATGAATCATGGTGATGTGATAAATAGTCATGTATACCTATATATATAGATATATATATGTGTGTGTATGTATGTATATACTAACTGACCAACCTGGCGTTGCCCGGGAAAACTGAATGACATTCTATGTGTAGGGTAAGGAAAAGAGAAAGGGTTGTCTCTTTTATCCAGGTATTACTGTGGTGACTGTCCCTTTTATCCAGGTACTACTGTGGTAACTGTCCCTTTTATCCAGGTATTAGTGTGCTGTTTGCCACCTTTAACCAGTTATTAATGTACTGCCTGACCCTTTTATCCAGGTATTACTGTGGTAACTGTCCCTTTTATCCTGGTAATAATATTCTGTCTGTTCCCTTTAACCAGGTATTACAGTACTGTTTGTTCCCTTTAACCAGGTATTACTGTGCTGTCTGTCCCTTTTTTCCATGGATTACTGTGCTAACTGTCCCTTTTATCCCGATATTACTGTGGTGACTGTCCCTTTTATCCAGGTATTACTGTGGTGACTGTCCCTTTTATCGAGGTGTTACTGTGGTGACTGTCCCTTTTATCGAGGTATTACTGTTGTGACTTTCCTTTTACCTCAGAAATTACTGTGGTGATCCCTATATATATATATATATATATATATATATATATATATATATATATATATATATATATATATATATATAATATATATATATATATATATATATATATATATATATACATATATTATAGTCATGTCACTAATTACACATGGTATTTCCTTATTAACATTTCGTTTTCCTCTCTTGCTTTCTTGGCCACGCTAATACGAGCACCCCCCCCCCAGTTTCTTAGCGTAGGGCAGAATGAAATCCGTTACATTTTTTTGTGTAGTTTCGGGAATGTCTTGGGGTGGATACTGACGGCCTCCTTTATCTCAGGGCTGTTTATTAGTGACTGGAGTGTAGGTGTACAGGTGCAGACGTCCACAAAATAGTAATCTGATTCTGGATAGTTTGCAAACAGCTTCGCAAGGCCGTTATTGTGTGACCTGCATAGTCGATTTAAAGGTTGACACCTCCTTTCGGATCATCAGAATTGATATGCTATGTTGGTTGACCATGCAGTTTTGCTGTGAGGGTTAGAGCTGTTTCTCATCACCAAGATATTTCCCTGTTTAGGTCAGCAGTAGATGAGTTAAGAAACACGGCTTTTTTGGCCGCTGGGTGCGACTTCATAAACAGTCATTCCTTTTATATCCTCAGAAAGTAGTTTTTTAATAAGAGATGAAAGTTGTTACTTTAAACATTGATGGCATTTCGGGAATGCTGACATACGAAGCCAGCTGTTTACGTCTCAAATGATCTAATTCAGTACATCTGACCGTCTATAGACTACACTGACTTGATGTAAAAGCAGTATTTAATTTTAGAGCTTTATCATATGCTGTTGACTTATTTGTACCTGCAACGAGTTCATAAATCTGTTGATCCTTCATTACTATAAAGTTAATCACTGACATCAGTAATACCGCAGAGGAGATTTAATAAAGCATGCGTAGATAGCAGAGAAAATAGGAGATGAATGCGCTCCCTACCTCCAGGAGGTACTATTATGTTGAGGGTGACATTGATAACACCACGAACTAAACGTTTCCCTTCAAAAATAGTAAAGATGATTAGCCACTCCAAAGCCCATCCTTTAAAATTTCACTTATTGCAATTTTGCAAGATCATACTGATTGTTTACGTACAGTAGGTGTTCAAACAGGAACTTTATTTTTTACCTCTTAATTTTAGATAAATACCCCCAGTTTTATAACTCTGGAAAGCTGTTGAATTGTTATCTTCAAATTCAGAATGATCACTTTGTAATTTTTTTTACATTTAAAGCTCTTTTTAAATGAAAGCTGAACCAATATCTTTTCAGATGGCCCAACATTAAACTTCCCTGTAGACCATACCCCTCTCTTCTTAGTAGTCTTAAAAAAATGGCCCCCCTCCCAAAAAGTACCTCTCATTTTGTTATTTTTAAAACTTGAGTAATGGATTTGGCTTGCGATAAAAAGTGGCCCATTTATATCTCATGATGGAAGCCATTAACACCAGGAACAAAGCCTATAAATCCCTCAGTGCCTGGTCCTCCCCCCACCCCCCCACAAATCAACACTGTTTTTTTTCGAAAACAGAAAGATAAATGTTATTTTAAATGAAAAATATACAAATTCTAGTTGAGGTACAACATCTGGTGTCAAGTCTTTAACCAATCACCGTTTGATTAAAAAAAGCAACCTTTAAAAAGAATGAACAAAATTATGAATAGATCGGTCATTTTTAAAGCAAGAACGACATTTTCTTAACGCACGGACAAAACCTGCACCTCTCCCAGCCACACCTCACTTGTCACACATATTGTTACGGGTAGTTCCCCTGACGTCATTTCCTTACTTATTCATTATTGAATGAGCGGAAAAACACAATGCTTATTATTCTCACAAAAAAACACATTTTTGTCTCAAAGTCATTGTTTTCATTTCATGATTTGAAAGAACCAAACACATGGAGAGAGAGAGAGAGAGAGAGAGAGAGAGAGAGAGAGAGAGAGAGAGAGAGAGAGAGAGAGAGAGAGAGAGAGAGACTCGCAGTCAAGAAAAGTCCTGAGTTATTTTGGTTTCAAATACTTGATATGAATAAAAGGAGTTGCTGGTTAGATCTGAACCAATTTTTGCCCCATTTGTCAATCGTTTGCCAAAAGAGCTTTCATTAAAAAAATGTGCAATTTTAGGTTAGCAAAATGTGTTAAAAAACATTACAATATACTTTTTTAACCTTCTTATTTTGTAACCTATGATCGACATATTTTTCTCAAGAGAGTGTTATCTAAGCAAACGATAAACTGAGGACCAGATACTTGCCCAACTGTGTCCACATAATTATTTTATTCACGTGAATGATTTAAAGGCAAAATCTCTTGAAGTTTTTTCAAAGGAATGTTTAGTGTCTCTTAGCATGTCGGCGTGTTTGCCTAGAGATTATTCTAATCAGTTTGTGCTATCATTTCTTTATTCTTTCTAGTAGTATTCTTATTACTTTAGCTAGTTAACCTAGTCAAAAAAATTTTAAGATATTGTTTTGACCTAATTTTCTTTTATTCTGAATCTTGTAAACCATTAAAAATTGACACTGACAGAAGACAATATAAGAATGAAAATTGTCAGGAACCCTTTCTCCACTGATATGCAGGGCTCTCAGGCTGGAGTAAGAGCAATAACCTTTTATATGAAAAACTTCACCATCACTGGTGGATAATTTGTTGAACTAATATGAGTAGTATGGATAATTTGTCAGAGATTGATAGATAATTTGTTGAAATAATATCAGTAGTGTGGATAATTTGTCAGGGAATGGTAGATAATGTGTTGAAATATCAGTAGCATGGATAATTTGTCAGGGAAAGAAATGCAGATCTCTCAGGCTATTTTGAACGTGATACTAATAATGATGATGATTTTCCAATATAATACTGACAGGTTTGTATAAGAAACATTATTGATTAAAAACTAAGTGATAAATTAACAAAATAATAATTAACTAATCATTATCTCAAACCCGACCTAAAATCTTGTATAGGAGAAAGTCTCCCGGATTAAAGAAGCACCAGTTTGAAGGAGTCTGTGCAGAACAGGGGAAATTCCGAGATGGTGTCTGGAGTCCACAGGAAGTGTTTGTAGGTTAGGAAGGTGGGAGAGCAAATAAACACAGCAACTATCGGGATCTGGAAATGAAGGATAGATGGAGTGAAGGAGGTCCTGGACTGGAGCTTCTGTATCCAAGGAACGAGAGCGTTTGCAGAAGAGTGAATTCAGCAGTGTGTGTAGGGAATGCAAGATACTGCTGGGGAGCCATTGCGTAGATATATGAAAGGGCTGGTGTTCTGGAATTTTTTTTACTTTCGGTTTATCCATGACTCATAGTGGGGAAATAAATAAATCGTAGATCATAAACTGAGTTTTCACTTACTTAGATTTTATTTTGAATTTTTTTTAATCTACCTTGCATAGTGTTCTAGAGCACCTGCACCGAGAAATATTCATGTAATCAACTGTATGAATATTATGAACATTTTCATGTTATGAGTCATCCAAAAATTTATGTCAACGTCAGGAAAAATACAGTTCTTGTATTATAATTTTGGTCCACTGATGTCCTAGTACAGTTCTCTCATTACAGAAGATCGTATCCTGGTCGTCCAAATACGTCTCCACATCATGGATGACTTTATTATGGTTTGGGGGATAGTAATTAGACAGTATTCGGTGTAGTGAGTATAGGGGATGTTGCGGCTATCCAAAGACACTGTCCTCAGCAGAGCAGTGGCCTGAAGCATCAACACGCCCTCTCACCATTTTCTTCTACGGTACAATGGGATTTTTTTTACTTCTGCAGTTCTGAAGCACTGTAGTTCCTACTAATAGTTTGGCCCTTTTAGAAGAGTCTGTCATAAAACCTCCTGAATACTGAAAGAAAACGCTTGCATGAATTCTACGAAAGACTGAGAGCCATTATTTCCGTTGACTGGAAAAGTCAAAACTACCCAGAAGTCTTCACCGGGTTCATCCTGGCTTGCATCGGCTCTAGTATCAACATCCTTGCAGACAACTTGCTAATACCAAAGACCTCAGTCAAAGTAGGCGTGTAATGAGCAGCACAGATGCCTGCAGTCATTGATAGCTGGTGAGCAGTAAATTTCAGGCATTCAAAACCATTAGGTGAGATACTTACCTGTTATTTAGTGGTTGATAGTTTTGAACCTCTTGACCAAGGTGAGTTCTGTGCCATCTCAGATTCCTTTGTAGCTTGCAGTCCACGTCATGGTAAAATAGGCAGGATGGTCTCCATTAAGTTTGTTGACCGTTCTTTGTGGACTTCCTTGGTGTCATATTCATATTTGCAAACAGCTAACCACCACACGACATTCTTTTCGTCTATTTGAGGATTATACATACGCCTAATGACCTAAAATGACCTTACTTGTAATATGATAAATACAAATAAATATGCTCCCGTGTCAAGTCGTTTAAATTGTTTTAGTACGCAGCCTGACTGAAAAGTTATCGATCCTATTTTTGCTTCTGGTGAGACCCAAAACTTTTTGGAATTATCCTCATTCAAAAATCATTGTTTGAAAACATGGGAGAAGCAGGTTCTTATCATGGCAGAATACTAAACTGAGATAGTCAACTAAATACCCCTATCCAGCATAGTCTCAAAGAAAACGATAAAGGGAAATAGAACAATGACTGGGTTTAACCTTGAATTAAGCAACAGACATGACTCAAAGGCAAGAATGGCTATAGCAGCCAGAGTACAAGAAATCAGTATTAAAACTGCAACGATTGGTTTGGAATGGACTAAAAGGTCACAGAATCATAAAACCTACGTATACAGCTTTTACCGAGTTGACACACACAAACTGGCCTGACAGTCTCTGGAAGGCAGTCTGACATAAGAGTGAATTTCCCTCTTGACTCAGTAGAAGAGTTATCAGCATAACGCCTGTAGAAAATTAACAGATATGCCAACTTGCAATGGAGAGATGAGTTAAAGGAAAGAGGTATGACAAGGTCTTTGATCAGACAAATTTCCTTTTATTCAGTTACATCAAAGAGTAATGAAAATGTAAGAATAATCTCTACATAAGAGCAAATAACTACATTAAAAAAAACCTTACAGCACGTAAGTAATCCAGCAATTTTATCTGTTAGATCTCTCTGTGACAAGTATAAAGTAATCTGAAAAACTGTTCTCAGATGTGAAAGTCCCAATACTGTTTTCTCAAAAGATAGTTTAAAAATTATGGATGGGAAAGGCGACAGAGAAACACGTAACAGCTGTTTTTAAGACATTTAGTTATTTGTGACTCAGTTATAGAATACGATCAATAGATCAAGGTTAATGAAAAATGTAAGATTAAGTGAATACACCAGGCGATAACGGGGGGAGGAATACAGAAGAAATAAGAATGATTGACTAACTGCTGACGCATGAATAGAAATCGAGGTCGTCAAAAAGAGGAAGAAAGTAATTAAAGGAAAAACAGACTCTGAAGATGATTACTTGCACCATCAACGTCAGAAAACATAAAATGGTTGGATAATAAAAAGTAATAATAAACAAGCGGAGACGAGAGTAATAAGGATAAATTCAAGTAACAGAGCCTTTTGTCAGCCTCTTGACAAGTGTCTCAGAAATCAGCAGCAATAGAATCTGTAAAACCTCACAAAGTTAAGTATACCTTAGTTTAACCAGACCACTGAGCTGATTAACAGCTCTCCTAGGGCTGGCCCGAAGGATTAGACTTATTTTTCGTGGCTAAGAACCAATTGGTTACCTAGCAACGGGGCCTACAGTTTATTGTGGAATCCGAACCATATTAAACCGAGAAATGAATTTCTATCACCAGAAATAAATTCCTCTAATTCTTCATTGGCCGGTCGGAGATTCGAACGCGGGCCTCACAGAGAAGACATTAATGAGATTGGAAAAATGATTGCTCTGGTCCTCTGTGACTGCGTTGCGCTTTTCCCGGAACAAATCTCGGTAAAAACTACTCTTGGTCCTAAGTACGTCTTGTCTTTCAGAAACTAGTTATCAAGAAAAGAGTTGGATTCAAGGTATGAAGAAAGTAAATTAAAGGAACAGAACTGTGGTAAGAACGTTTCAAGTGAAAAGACAAGGAGTGCATACGCATAAAAGCCAGCCAATTCACAGAGTTCGTAAGGAATTATTCTGAAACACTTTAAAGATATAAAAAGAATGGGGATTTTACAAGCTCATATATTGTCCGTGAGTCTCAAGCCAAACAGTCTTTCTTTCCTCGGCTCTTTAACATGCCTTCTTATTTGTCTTTACCTGGTTAATGATATAAAGCCAAACATCGTTCTCCAAAGAAAAAAAAAAGTTTTAACAATCGAAAAGTAAAGAACAACTCCCAAGTTCAGCCCTACAGTTTTTCATTGTTAAATGTTTTTCCTGATTCAGGCAAGGATTGCCCTCTTGATCATTAATTATTTGCCTTTGTTGTTTTCTTTTTAAAAGAAAATTAATTTCCTTTAACTAGCTTTGTTTTGTCTTTTTACTATTTGAGCTGAATAGATTATTTTCGACGTTGTGTTTCTTGCTTATTTCTTAAAATTTTCTAGAAATATATATTTACTCGTATGTTAGTTACCTTTAGCTTTATGTTATTGATAATAACATAAATTTCGTCAAACAAATGATTTATTTTAACATATAAAATGAAATTTTTGTCTAGGATTCTATGTTTCAAGCTGCATTTTAATCCAAGGGAGAAATAATTCCTTAAACATTTCTTCTGCTGAATTTTCTCCAAGAAATAGGGTGCTATAGAAGTCGCAAGGCTTAACTAACGCAATCTTAAAAAAGGCTGTCAACAATATACCTATTAAATTTAACCGTAAAGAATGCCTGATGTAACTCCCTAATGAAGTTTCGTTAGTGCTAATTCATTAAAACTTTTGGCTGACCTTTGTTACTCGTGTGAAGACTTTTACCAAAGGAAAACAAGATGAAGATTCATTAGGGAGATGAAAAAAGAACTCGCATTAAAAGAGTCTTCCTTTAATCAAGTTAGGCTTTATGATGTTCCCTCTTAATGAATGAATGAAGGATTAGGTCAAGTTTGAGTTGTTTCTCGTTCATTGTTCTTTTTCTAATATTATGAGTTGTTGGATACGGAAGAAGTAGATTTGACCTAAAAAGAAGTACGTAGCATTGTTAAAAACGCAATAACACTAGTTGTTTAATTAGCTTGAAGTTTCTTTAACAATACGGGATATTCAAGAATAATAATCTGAGAGTTTTTCATGATGTTTTCCTTTAGAATAGACATTCGATTCTCTTATATTTCTGAGTTACTGATTACCAATTGTTACACCGACTGCGGTACGGGCGTACCTAATGTCTTTCTTCGTGGGTGTTGGTACATCTCAGGTGCCCGTTTAGTTGCCAAAGGCTTGGTAGTGACAAAATGACAAAATTTCTACAAAGTTTTAGGCTCTTCCGGTGACGCTGTAGAATGGCATTCCACAGGCATAGGTTTGCGTTCTTTGGTTCAGTCTTGTCAGAACAATTCAGTCCCCTCTTCTTTCCAGATATGAGCATTCTATATTGTAGAATTTTGCTAGAAAGTTCATGGTCATTGGAGTACTTTGATAATAATAATAATAATAATAATAATAATAATAATAATAATAATAATAATAATAATAATAATAATAATAATAATAATAATTATTATTATTATTATTATTATTATTATTATTATTACTAAAAAAATTTCTTAAATTCTCTTATCTTAAGCACGCATAAATTTACAGTGTTTTTATGGCGAGTTGAATCTTTTCTCATGTGGTCAATTCATTGCAGGTCAGAAAATACTTCCCATCTTTGTGGAATTTGTTCCCGATGAAAATGACATCTTACGTAGTATGAATCATGTATATGTCGAGAAAAACTACGTCCAACTTAGCTTTTTCCAACCTTTTCATCGATGAATCCCATCCTAACAACCAGCCAAAACAGTTCTCTCATAACATAATGTAATTACATCAAAAGTAGCCTGGGATATAGCATGAAGTTGAGATTTCCTGCTATCCAGGAAATTTTTTTGATCTTAGTTCAGATAGTTTTGTCTCTCCAAATTAACGTCTTTAGTTGGAAAATTTGTAACAAAAGGATGCGCATGATAGCTGTTTTTGGGAAAGTTACTTCACACAAGGACCTTCTTTTAAAGGCCTCCGTAAAATATAAGTGCTTTCCGTGGAAAGTCCAGAATCACGGGACCTCTTTTAATAGTCAAAGCTACATGATCCAGACAAAGAACAGGTTTCATTATTGATGAATGCACAGTGAGCTCGATAATACTACATGGTAACGTATAATCTCAATCAACAACTTATGACAAACACTTACAAATAAGTTAAGTATGTCTTAGTTTAACCAGACCACTGAGCTGATTAACAGCTCTCCTAGGGCTGGCCCGAAGGATTAGATGTATTTTACGTGGCTAAGAAGCAGTTGGTTACCTAGCAACGGGACCTACAGCTTATTGTGGAATCCGAACCACATTATAGTGAGAAATGAATTTCTATCACCAGAAATAAATTCCTCTTATTCTTCGCTGGCCGGTCGGAGATTCGAACTCGCGGCCAGCAGATTGCAAGGAATGAGAGAGGGGTTAAGAAAATATAGATGTGCAGTTCAAGTTACGCTTTGTAGGTCTGAGAGGTTTCTCAGCAAACTGAAATCAGAAGTTTGCATGGGGACAGTTTACGTATTTCTGTAGATGTCCGTCTAATGTAAATACACGATTCGGAACAAATTGGAGTAAATTTGTCTTTTGCTACATAAAGGAGACTTTCCTAGAACATTGAAACAGCCTTGAACCTCGTTGGACTGTTAACAGCGTCCAAACCTCCGTAGGGGGTTACTGCCGTCAGTGCACCTCAATTGGTGCACTGTAGACATTACTTAAAGGTCTTTGCAGCGTGCCTTCGGCCCCTAGCTGCAGTCCCTTTCATTCCTTTTACTGTACCTCCTTTCATTTTTTCTTTCTTCCATCTGACTTTCCACCTTCTCCAACAAATGTTTCATAGCGCAACTGCGAGATTTTCCTCTTGTACATCTTTCAGACCTCTTTACTGTCAATTTTCCTTTCAGCGCTGAATGACCTCATAGTTCACAAGCGCTTGGCCTTTGGCCTAAATTCTATATTCTATTCTAACAGCGTCCTAACGAATTTTGAAGCCTGCACTAGTTCACTGTGGTTGCGTGACCTAAATGCCCCGGCATTTAATTAAGAAAAAGTAACAAAAGACAAGAAACAGAGAAATAAAGAATAAAAAAGAGGCAATACTGCGGGAATTTCTGAAAGTTTTTACAGTGATGACTGATGATTAAATTTGACTCTTCAACGAGCTATTATGCGAGTGTTGCCTGTTGTGACCACTAAAGATATGATGCCCATTCTAACTGAACTTTGCTAAGACTGGTTCCCAAATAGGCAGGAAAGCAGCCTGAAGAAAGAATAGGTAAAACAAAACAGATTTAAATCGGATTAGGATAAGTTAAAAAAGAGAAAAGAAAAGCTGCACATTTCTGGTACAGAAATGAAATGGTGGTCGCTTATGTTACATAAAAACAGAAGAGACGGACGATTATGTAGTAAGAACAAGAAACTAATTAAGCACATCTTAAAACAAAAGTAAATGTACTTTGTTGTACAGTAATCTGTTATATATTTTCGCTTTGTCCATTGCTAAAAGGAAATGAAGTGTTCAGTTACACAGATTTATGACTGAGAACTTCTGCTTTAAAATCTTATCTGTATCAATGATCGATTGATAATTATGACTTTACGACCAAGAACGAGTTTTTCATAATTATTTATTTTTCCTTTTACGGTATAAAGCGACATATTTGTTCAGTGGTTTGGAAATAGTATTACTAGGTTATGGAAAAGCATTGTTTTTATGTAGGAAAATAAGTGTAAAAAATGCCTTCTGTTACACTGGATCTACAAAATTCTTGCCGGGAGAGGAAATTGTTTTGTAAACTACACTCAGACAAATTTAATGGCTCGATAACCACTTCCTCAAAGATTTTAGGTATAGCTGTTGGCTCAAAATCATCATTTAATAATCGAGGCAGTAGTTACCGTTAACAGGTCTTAAGCAATCGGGGTTTTCCTCGTGAGAAGGTAGTGACGGAAAAAATTTGTCTTATACCAAAGAATAAAACATGAAATCTTACGCAAAATACTACAAAAATGGAGGTTTATCCTGATTTAAGTTACCACTTGGTTGCTGCCTTTCCGTGCCTAAGTGGACGCTAGAATCTAGATAAAATGAGAAACTAAATGTAAGAAAATTAATCATAAAAGTTATTCTTTATATCAAGAGGATGTGATGTGCAATTCACTAGGCAAGTAAGGTAGACGAAACCATTCTTGCTTTTAAAATTGCCTGGACATTATTATATCCCAAGTTATCTATTTTTAGAAAAAAATAGATAATTTTGGGATATAGTTTTAGATACTTCACAAGTAACCAGTCATTGCCACAAAATGAAATGAATAAAAGAAAAGGCTTCAATTTTCAATTTATTGCAAACAAATTATGTAACGCTATGGAAACAGGTTATGTGCAATATATTATACAGGGACACCGACATTAAACGAAAGATTGGCTGCAATTACAATTAGCAGGAACCAGAAACTAAAAATCCTTATCATAAATGTCGCTAAGAAAATATAATCAATAATGTCACGATTTTGAGGACCCTGCAAGAAGTGAGTCACTTGAGTGTGCAATAGGTGTGCAAAAGGATTGTGACGAAACAAAAGCGATATAATTGCTGGTGAAAGATAGATTAAATTTTTGTTCATTTCCTATGACTACAACGTAATATTACTACAGCCATTATTCGAAGATAACCTGTTATTTCGTATCTCAACTAAAACCAGAGCACGCACACCCACGCTCCCACACGCACTCACGTACACCTATCTATCTATCTATCTATCTATCAGTCTATATATATAAATATATATATATATATATATATATATATATATATATATATGTATATATATATATATGTATATATATATATATATATATATATATATATATATATATATATATATATATATATATATATTTGCCCTTGAAGAAAGATATAATTGTATGATACGTGCAGGATTATTACATGGGAAGAGAGAACCTGAAGCACGCACCCATCTAGAGATTGAAAATTATTTCGATTATTTTGTACCGTTTATACAAATCACGTCATCGTACTATGATAGCCCAGTTCTAAGTCTGCACTTGGGACTGTCTAGTTTGCCACGAACTTGGCATCTTCCAGGCATTTTCATACTTTTAATTTTGATCGTCAGTATCCCGTTATTTGATTTCTCTGTATCTTGGGAATAATTACGCCTGAGTACTCTTGAGGTAGTAAAGGACTGTTCGTTATTTCTGATTATATTATATTGAATCCCTTGTAAATTCTATTTTTAAATTAAGTAGGATGACAAAATTTCTGTTCTTACTAAAGCGTCTGAAACCAGCAAACTTCACGAGTTGCTTTTTATTTAATTTTGTGACATCATCTAACACTGCTTCACAAAAGCATTCATTAGCTGGCCAAAATGTCCCTCTAAAGCTTTAACGTAAAGCAAACTTTGCTGTAAATTACTGAGATAATAATCACTGAGATGATGATATGAAGTGCAATTTCATTTGCCGTCTTTTCTCTTCCCTCTCATTTCTCTCCGGACGGAGAAAATCAACAGATTTTTTCCAGGAGGGAAGTCATTCAAGAACTCAGGCCATGAGGGCGAAAGCAGTTCGCATCATAAACTTCAGTTATATCTATGAAATTGCCAAGGATTTGCTCGTGCGAAAAGTAAATATATGTTGGAGAGGAAATTTTCCATCACATTCTCTCCATTTGCGTTTTAAAGCAACAATTTTTGTAAGATCTTACATAGAATTGTGCGCATCCTTAAGCAATGATTTCATATGAATATTGATTTTGACAGTTTCTCTCTGGATGAGTGATTCTATGATGAGACGCTAATATAAAGATTTTGTTTTTTGTATTGGCCTTGCGACTGCTACTGGTTATCTGGTATGGTCGGGGAGTTGAACCTGCGTGACTCAACCTGCGTGTAAATGACAGCATACATTTTCGTCTTAAGGCTAATTATCTTCATTAAACGGCGCATTAATGAAAAAGCTCGGGATATTTGGAAGTATTTTCTTCTACGAAAATGTTGCCCGGTTATGTACACTAATTTCAGTCATTTATCTTTTTTTGATCAGAAGTAAAATACAGGTTTAGCTCTGTAATTACAGCAATTCATTACTTTAAACAATCAAACATCCTACTGACATTGTTAATAATATTACTTTAATAACAGCGTTTTGATAATATTGCCTCATAATAATATCCCATGCATCAATTTAAAGGGCCATTAATCACTGTGATGGCCCAGGTTATCATTCTGATGACAGCTGAAATGAAGATGAAATTTCATCTATACAAATTACAGAGTAATTACCAATCATATTCGAAAGTCGAATCTGCAGTAGACCGAACTTTTCAATTAGTGTTTCGAAGTGATTTATGGACAAAGGCCAAAAGTCTGGGTGGTATGACGCCACAAAGAACTGCCTGTCACACATTTGGCAGAATTAAACTACTTAAAACGTACAGCTTTTTTGCAAGTCCTTTCTACTGGTGTAACAGCCTTAATAAAAGCTATTATATTCAGGGCAGCGCTTTCCATTTCGCATGGAAATAAGAAACTGCTTCTTGACGATCAACTTCTGAGCTGTTCAGTCTTTTGTTCGTGGCTGGCTTTTAGACTTCATTGTCTTACAAAGGAGAGAGAGAGAGAGAGAGAGAGAGAGAGAGAGAGAGAGAGAGAGAGAGAGAACACACCAACATTTTCTTCCCTCTTTTTCTTATCTTCCAGAGCGAAGACTTCTTTAGTCTGTCATTAGCTTCCTTTTGACTGTGATATTGATGTTGCTTTTGTTTTTCCTGGAAAAACTGGAGTTATGTAATAGATGGTAGGTAACTGATATGTAAATCTGATAGAAATTCATTTCTCGCTATAATGTGGTTCGGATTCCACAATAAGCTGTAGGTCCCGTTGCTAAGTAACCAGTTGGCTCTTAGCCACGTGAAATAAGTCTAATCCTTCGGGCCAGCCCTAGGAGAGCTGTTAACCAGCTCAGTGGTCTGGTAAAACTAAGGTATACTTAACTCACGAATTTACTTCACTCCAGACATTTATTTACGATTTACATCGTCTTCATTGCTTAAGAAGGTAAAAAGGTTATGTTTTCCATCTTATTCTAATGATGATTGTTTTAAGACTTTTAATATCAATTAATTTCTTTAAAATAATGAGCATTAGGGCCCATATTTTCTTCGAAATTGTAAAATAAATGTTTGCAGTTTTCTAAGTTATTTTGGTTTCTGAAACTGTATATATAATCTTATTAATCTATTAAACTTATTGTTTTTTCCTTGATTAAATTGTAACGCTTGAATAGTTTCATTGCATAAAATTCATTAGTGTGCAATGATACTGAGGATTAGATAGCAGACATGCACCGCTATCCGACTTCTGATAAAAGTCCACCGTCATACTTGGTTTTGGCTGGATTTTATGGCCGGATGACCTTCCTGACGCCTACCCTCCCCATTTATCCGGGCTTGAGACCGGCACTGGGTTGGACTGGCTTGTCCCCCACCCCAAGTGGCTGGGTTAGATATCAGACAGGCATATGAATTTGTACTTCGTCCACCAGGTCTTCTTCTTCTTCTTCTTCTTCTTCTTCTTTCGACCTTATTAATCCCTCTGTATAGCAGGGTTGGCCGCTTGAATCAACTTTCTCCAACTATTTCTATTCCTTGCATCTTCTTCACCAAGTCCCACCTCACCCATATCCCTCCTCACCACATCCATCCATCTGATCCGCTGACGCCCCACACTCCTCCTCCTCCTCCCCATCACTGGCATGTTCTTAGCTCTCTTGATTGGTTCCACCTCCTCTCTTCTTATTACATAGCCATAGTATCTCAGACGAGCTTCCCTCTCTAGCCTTCTCCTTTACATTATATATACCACACATTCATTTTATATCTATACTCTCCCTCCTTTCTAGTAGCGATATTCCAACAATCCATCTCACCATCCTCACTAGGTGGCCAGGTCAATGACTTTTGTTCTAAGACGTCATTTTGTTATATGACTAATCAATCAGCCAATTTTAGTATATAGGTGGGTATCAAGAGCGTAATAAGCTTTGATGAATCATTTAATTTTCTTAGCAATTTCATTTAACTAGGGTTCAAAGCACGCCCATTTCTTCAAAATTTCCTGTTCAGTTTCACATAATCTTGGTAATTGAAAACCAGACTGACAAACAAACAGACAAAACCGAATCACAAACAAAACTTTATTATTAACACATTGCTTTTAAAACGATCTAATCATGCCACCCTTTCATGTGCCTGTAATTTAATTCTTATTGTGGTTCAGTCCTCGTAACTTAGGATTTATGAAGCAATCTTTTGATGTAATACCTGATTTCTGTTTGCAAGTAGTATGTCCTACTATAACTAAATACATAACAGTAACCTGACTTTCGACTAAAAGACAGAGATGGGATGATTTCATATCTAAGGAAAGAACCTGAGTTTGACTGGAATATAAATAACAGAGCTAGAGTTTACTAATTATCTTTATGCTTAAGTATAATTCTCTGTAACACTATTCTCCCCGAAAAAGCTATTGGTTGGAATGCACATACATAAACACACACACACACACACACACATATATATATACATATATACATACATACATATATATATATATATATATATATATATATATATATATATATATATATATATATATATATATATATATATATATATATATATATATGCATGTATGTATCTATGTATATTCCAACCCATGTCTCCCTTTGTTAGAATAGTGGTACAATGAGTTTTATATAAGCATGAAGATATATATACACATGTGTATGTATATAAATGTACATTATATATATATATATATATATATATATATATATATATATATATATATATATATATATATATATATATATATAATGTGTGTGTGTCTGTATGTGTGTATATGACAAAAATGTCTCCATGCAAACTTTGCCCTCTTATGACTACCAAGTATTTGAACGGTATACAAAGCATATATACAGTAGTATCCCACTCTACTCGACTTTCGTTTCATTTAGACCTGAGTAAATTGGTTTCATACCAGTGACCAACATTTCACCCCTAATATAAAATGCGTTTAAAAGTCTTTCACCAAAAGCATCATGTTTTCATAGTTTCTTACCTAAGTCTTTAAAGACAGGACAAGCTTGTCGATTTTATGCCATCTTACCTCCCTCTAACCTGTACCATTTACCATTCATCTGAAAGGTAAATTCTTGCTACTAGAAGGGTTATGATTTCCACCTCCCAAAACGCCATGTACCAACAATTCTTGCTGATATTTTCTCATACTAAAATCTTCAACAGCCTCCCTTCGCGGTTTTGTAACCACTTATTCTCTCTCTCTCTCTCTCTCTCTCTCTCTCTCTCTCTCTCTCTCATTGATCAATTAGTTATTCAGCTGGTGGTCTTTGGAGATTGTTAGAGAGTCAATGGTCCTTCATAATTGTAAATTATATACTCTCTCTCTCTCTCTCTCTCTCTCTCAGTTATTCAGCTGGTGGTCTTTGGAGGTTGTCAGAGGGTCAGTGTTTCTTCATACTGTAAATTTTATACACTTATTCTCTCTCTCTCTCTCTCTCTCTCTCTCTCTCTCTCATCAATCAGTTATTCGGCTGGTGGTCCTTGGAGATTGTCAGTGTTTCTTCATATTGTAAATTATATACACTTATTCTCTCTCTCTCTCTCTGCAAAATTTTCGACGTTGTACTACACTTCTACAGTGGTAATTGATTCTCCTCCATATTTGTGAGTTTGGCTAATCTGTCATGCTCTTTCCGAATTTACCATTGAACTCAACAACAGATGCTGCTTATAGCGGCCTGGAAACAGACAAAATGGTCTCGCAAAAGGCGCACACAGGAAGGAAACAAAACACACGTCTTAATCCTGTTGTAAATTTGGATTACGGAAGGAAGTCTTACGCCCTTTCTTCTAATCGCTTCATTTGGTCTTGATTAAAGTTTCATGATAGAACTCTATTTGTTTTCCTCTGTGATTATTTTTCCATCCTTTTACGCTAAACGCTGGACGCGAATTCTCGTAAGGAGAGTTATTGATTAGGATATGTATGTGTGCGAACTAAACGCAAATATTAGGCTTGTGTCATTAAAGTGGATTTTCGGAATTCCTAAAGAACATCAATAAAATAGATTTTCTGCTGTTTTGAACGGATATTTACTATGCCCAACCGTTATACGACGCTTCTCAGACGGTACTGGTCTGTTTTTAGGGGGTATTCTTACTAACCACTTTCCCCTCCTACTGGATTGATCAAGGAAAGTTGTAATTCAGCCTCACGAGATTTACAGATTAATCTGAAACATATAGATCTTTAACGTGTTTAAGATTTTTCTTCCACTAGAACTGAGACCTACAGATTTTTGCCAGCCTTACCTTTCATTTCCACAAAATCCCAAAGAGTAAACAGAGGAAATGGGTGATGTGGTTTTTTACTTCTGATTTTGGCATTGAAACCCGTAAACAGCGTTTTTCGTTATTCCTAAATGTCCATATGTAATTCAAAATAGTTTGCTGCTTTCATTTTGGAATGGAATGGAATGGAATATGGAGTTTAGGCCGAAGGCCAAGCACTGGGATCTATGAGGTCATTCATCGCTGGAAAGGAATTTGACAGTAGGTAGGTTTAAAGATGTAACAGGAGGTAAACCTCGCAGTTGCACTATGGAATAATTGATAGGAGAGGGGTGGATAGCAAGATGGAAGATAGATAAGATGAATGAAGGTACAGTAAAAGGAATGAAAGGGGTTGCAGCTAGGGGCCGAAAGGACGCTGCAAAGAACCTTTAGTAATGCCTACAGTGCACCCCGTGAGGTGCACTGACAGCACTACCCCCCTACGAAGGCTTTGGATGCCAGTATTGAGCATTCAAGTACTCTGTTGGTGGTAGACAGTCAGAGAGGCGTAGCAGACGATTTTGCTCTTTATGCTACTTCGCCTTAAAGACTGAAAGGGAATTCCTATACAGTCTATGCGTTGCCTTACAAAATTACGTCCCCTAACTGATTCGGTGTCTCCCTGGGGTCATTCAGAAGGATCTGATATTCAGAGCATTGACAGAAAGTAGAAGCTGCCCAGAAATTTCTCAGAGACTCTTGATGTCAACCATGCTGGAATGTCTGAATTATTTGGGAGTAAAGTAGCTTTAGTTAGGCAGTCAGACAGACCAAATGTCTAACGTTCTGCAGAGTTAATGTTTTCTCCACTACAGTTGAAAGTTTTTCCGCAGTAAGGAGAAAGGACAATAAAATTAGAAATGAGTAATCCACCGAAATAGTAAAAATGTTAGCTCCATAAGAGCAAACGGCAGGAAGTGAATCATGTTTTGACTTCACTATAACAAAAGGGTTGTCGCAAGGGGCAAGAATTTTATAATGCAGTCATTTGGGAATTATCTTGATTTATTTCGGACATGTTTGAGAGTTGAAATGATTCAAGTAACTGACTCAACTTTACTTAGTCACCGGAAGAATACCTTCCTTTAATTTCACGTATGTCAAAATGATTAAAATGAGTGCTCGAACGTTATTTTCCTTCGTAATTAAGTCATTTGATTTCCTGTCATGCGCCAATAGTTGAGAAATTATATTCAAAATACAAGGGAATTATTTCGTATTTTAACATATCTTATTTAATAGGGGCAGATTTCTTAAAATTCTTTTCTTTGCAAAATTTTCAGGTAAAAAAAAAAGTAAAAAGATCCGTTAATGTTAGTAATATATGACGTGGTGGTCTGGCTTGTGTTCAGTGTCAGATATACAGTCACGCAACACCTTACTTAAGATCTTGGCCAGCTGCATTATTGCTTAACTATTTAGTTTCTCTCTCTCTCTCTCTCTCTCTCTCTCTCTCTATATATATATATATATATATATATATATATATATATATATATATATATATATATATATATATATATATATGATTTTTTTATCATCATCCGTGATTCATACTCAATCAGTAAAGCTACAAACGTCCTTTAATATCAAATTTCTACCTCAACTAATAATATATTTTCATATATGTTATCGAAGGGAATTTTTAGTTGATAATAAATTCGTCGTCTCGTGGGCTCGAACCAGTGGGTTAAAATGCGTCCACTGTAGTCCTGAGTTCTTGTCTTCGCTGGTTCGAGCCCACGAAACGACGAATTTATTATCAACTAAAAATTCCCTTTGGTAACATATATGAAAATATATTATTTCCGAGGTAGAGCGAATTGATATTAAAGGACGTTTGTAGCTTACTGATTGAATATGAATCACGGTGATGTGATAAAGAAAGTCATAATATGGCTGCGTGCGACAAACGCACTACGTGGTTAGCATGGCAGAGGTGGGTGAATATCGTCTCCAAATACAAACACCTGAGTTCGACGGGCGATTTGTAAATGAGAAGACGATATCCACTTATACCTCACTTGCTGGCTGCGTGGGTTAAAATGCGTCCACTGTAGTCCTGAGTTCTTGTCTTCGCTGGTTCGAGCCCACGAGACGACGAATTTATTATCAACTAAAAAATTCCCCTTTGGTAACATATATGAAAATATATTATTTCCGAGGTAGAGCGAATTGGATATTAAAGGACGTTTGTAGCTTACTGATTGAATATGAATCACGGTGATGTGATAAAAAAAGTCATAATATGGCTGCGTGCGACAAACGCACTACGTGGTTAGCATGGCAGAGGTGGGTGAATATCGTCTCCAAATACAAACACCTGAGTTCGACGGGCGATTTGTATATGGGAAAATGATATCCACTTATACCTCACTTGCTGGCCGCGTGGGTTAAGATGTGTCCACTGTAGTCCTTCGCTGGTTCGAGCCCACGAGATGACGAATTTATTATCAACTAAAATTCCCTTCGTAACATATATGAAAATATATTATTTCCGAGGTAGAGCGAATTGGATATTAAAGGACGTTTGTAGCTTACTGATTGAATATGAATCACGGTAATGTGATAAAAAAGTCATAATATGGCTGCGTTGACAAACGCACTACGTGGTTAGCATGGCAGAGGTGGGGTGAATATCGCCTCTCCAAATACAAACACCTGAATTCGACGGGCGATCTGTATATGGGAAGACGATATCCACTTATACCTCACTTGCTGCCACTGGGTTAAATGTGTCCACTGTAGTCCTGAGTTCTTGTCTTCACTGGTTTGAGCCCACGAGACGACGAATTTATTATCAACTAAAAATTCCCCTTTGGTAACATATATGAAAATATATTATTTCCGAGGTAGAGTGAATTGGATATTAAAGGACGTTTGTAGCTTACTGATTGAATATGAATCACGGTGATGTGATAAAAAAGTCATAATATGGCTGCGCGCATAAAAACGCACTACACGTGGTTAGCATGGCAGAGGTGGGTGAATATCGTCTCCAAATACAAACACCTGAGTTCGACGGGCGATTTGAATATGGGAAGACGATATCCACTTATACCTCACTTGCTGGCCACGTGGGTTAAAATGCGTCCACTGTAGTCCTGAGTTCTTGTCTTCGCTGGTTCGAGCCCACGAGACGACGAATTTATTATGAACTAAAAATTCCCTTCGGTAACATATATGAAAATATATTATTTCGAGGTAGAGCGAATTGGATATTAAAGGACGTTTGTAGCTTACTGATTGAATATGAATCACGGTGATGTGATAAAAAAGTCATAATATGGCTGCGTCGACAAACGCACTCACGTGGTTAGCATGGCAGAGGTGGGTGAATATCGTCTCCAAATACAAACACCTGAGTTCGACGGGCGATTTGTATATGGGAAGACGATATCCACTTATACCTCACTTGCTGGCCGCGTTGGTTAAGATGCGTCCACTGTAGTCCTGAGTTCTTGTCTTCGCTGGTTCGAGCCCACGAGACGACGAATTTATTATCAACTAAAAATTCCCCTTCTGTAACATATATGAAAATATATTATTTCCGAGGCAGAGCGAATTGGATATTAAAGGACGTTTGTAGCTTACTGATTGAATATGAATCACGGTGATGTGATAAAGAAAGTCATAATATGGCTGCGTATGACAAACGCACTACGTGGTTAGCATGGCAGAGGTGGGTGAATATCGTCTCCAAATACAAACACCTGAGTTCGACGGGCGATTTGTATATGGGAAGACGATATCCACTTATAACTCACTTGCTGGTCGCGTGGGTTAAAATGCGTCCACTGTAGTCCTGAGTTCTTGTCTTCGCTGGTTCGAGCCCACGAGACGACGAATTTATTATCAACTAAAAAATTCCCCTTTGGTAACATATATAAAAATATATTATTTCCGAGGTAGAGTGAATTGGATATAAAAGGACGTTTGTAGCTTACTGATTGAATATGAATCACGGTGATGTGATAAAAAAAGTCATAATATGGCTGCGTGCGACAAACGCACTACGTGGTTAGCATGGCAGAGGTGGGTGAATATCGTCTCCAAATACAAACACCTGAGTTCGACGGGCGATTTGTATATGGGAAGACGATATCCACTTATACCTCACTTGCTGGTCGCGTGGGTTAAAATGCGTCCACTTTATTCCTGAGTTCTTGTCTTCGCTGGTTCGAGCCCACGAGACGACGAAATTTATTATGAACTAAAAATTCCCTTTGGTAACATATATGAAAATATATTATTTCCAAGGTAGAGCGAATTGGATATTAAAGGACGTTTGTAGCTTACTGATTGAATATGAATCACGGTGATGTGATAAAGAAAGTCATAATATGGCTGCATGCGACAAACGCACTACGTGGATAGCATGGCAGAGGTGGGTGAATATCGTCTCCAAAAACAAACACCTGAGTTCGACGGACGGTTTGTATATGGGAAGACGATATCCACTTATACCTCACTTGCTGGCCGCGTGGGTTAAAATGCGTCCACTGTAGTCCTGAGTTCTTGTCTTCGCTGGTTCGAGCCCACGAGACTACGAATTTATTATCAACTAAAAATTCCCCTTTGGTAACATATATGATACACATATATATATATATATATATATATATATATATATATATATATATATATATATATATATATATATATATATATATATATATACATACATACATACATACATATACATATAACATAAACATTAAGCTACAAATTTCATTTAACATCCAATTCGCTCTACCTCGGAAATAATACCGAAGGGTAATTATAATTGATCAATGATAGTCGCCTGATGGACTCGACCCATCAATGGTGACTATCTCTAAATTCAGTGACGATTGCTCTACCAACTGGGTTGTCACAATGATGTGATATATATATATATATATATATATATATATATATATATATATATATATATATATATATATATATATGTGTGTGTGTGTGTGTGTGTGTGTGTGTGTGTGTGTATATTTATATATGTGTATATATATATACATATATATATATATGTGTGTGTGTGTGTGTTTCTTTTAGATTATTCCAAGCTGTTGGAAAGTCTTTATCTATCGTTATCCAGTAGGGAAAGTAAAGGTTTCATCATTTAGAAGTGTATAATTACATTTTAAAGTATTTTGTTTAGCTGGACGCTCCAAAACTAACACGATTTATATTCACTGGTAAATGAATGCAAACAACAGAACAGGGAGTATTTATACAAATATTGTGAAAAAAAATTTGGGCGCCAGCCAATCAGAGTAGAGGAATATGGATTAGTGGAAGTAACAAGCCAGATAGGGGATGTTGATGGTCAGACTGGAACGGACTCTCTCTCTCTCTCTCTCTCTCTCTCTCTCTCTCTCTCTCTCTCTCTCTCTCTGTTCAGTCAGTGGGTAGGCTGGTGGCCCTTGGAGATTGTCAGAAAGTCACTGTGTTTCAAAGTGATAGTATGAATAATTCTTTATATGGCAAATGAATTGACCTTTTTTTTTTTACTCATTCATATAATATAAAGCCTCGACAATCGAGAGGCAAAAAAGGTTTTCTGTTAGCCCAATATTTCCTTCCAAACTACTAATAGTTCTCTAGTGAAAGAGAGGCCATGCTTCTCCTGACAGTGCCATTTGATGGAACTGTCCTGAAGGTGGTTAGTTAGTGTTCACGACAATTGAATCCTAGTCATCCCAAAATACTAAGCCTGATGAGGCACGCGTTCCTCACTTTGTTTATATATTACGTAACTCCTTTACAGCTCGGCTGTGAGGTCGGCCACATTATTCTTAAGGAGGAGATGCAACATCTTTTTGACTGGTGCTGTGTGACGGTATTCATACCCTGTATACTGCCACCACCTTTGTTAGACATGGACATTTGATCTTTATAACAAAGGGTCACCTTCCCTTCATCATCGTTGCTGTTTGATTCTCCGCTCATGTGGCTGTTATGACATTGTCCCAGTATCTTCCTTGTGACCTCCTCAGTGGTGGTGTTGAGGAAATTCGTTCGAGGTTGTTGTGGTTAACGGCCAAACTATACAATGGGAGAGAACGTGTGCACTGATGGTAGACTGTAGATAGTGGTCGGGACTAAATAACAATATTTCAGAGGGTTAGCGTAAACTTAACAATAGATGAAGACGCAAATTGAAAGGACAATGAGAGATAGAGTCCCTGTGAGGACTGGCAATTTAAAAAACAAGGGTTTTAAGAATGAAGACGCTAAAAAGTTGAAAGGACAATTAGAGAGATAAATTTCGATATTACACTGATGAAAGTTGGATTGAGGGCTGAAAAATTATAACTGTTAAAGGTTTCTCAAAAAAAAGTGTGGGTTCTAAAGAAAATAGAGAACTGAATGGTGTAAATGTGATGGAGGAAATTGAATTAGAACTGAATGATATCAGGTTATGAATTTCCTTATTACACCAGGAAAGTTGTATGGCAGGATTTTAATTGCTACTTTAAAAATTATAACAGAAAGTCTTATATGGGAAGAGTTGCCTGGGTTCAGACAAAAACGGATGTGTGACAAGTGCTTATGATAGAATCTATAGAGATAACGTGGAGGGTGTTGGGAAGATGGTTCCGGAATAAGAAATGGGCGTTTGAATGGCGTTATGTTTGCAGACCAAGCTAGTGTTGATTATGGACAATGAAGAAAAAATGCTGAAACTAGTGAAAGAATTTGTTAGTGTGTGAAAGAGGAAAAGTTGAGAACAAATGTAGGGATTGGTAGGGTTAAGCGGATAAAAAGAAATCAGGAAGATGGTGCAATGAATGTTAATATGACTATCGGAAGAATCGAAGGAGCTGACTTACAGGTATTGAGTAGTTGAAATGTCTTACGGCACGATAAGAGAAGAAAGAGGAAGGTCAGAGAACATGTAAAGCAGGGAAGGTAGCAGGATATACAGTATGTATGTTAAGGCCGAAATGCATAAAGATGTTGGAGAGCCTAGCCACCTTTTGAAAGTGGAATGCGTCTGTTGAGTATAAATAAAAGAAAACAAAAGAGTTATAGCTTTAGAGAAGAATAATTTACGAAATATAGGTGGTATAAGAAAGAATGAGAGGGTGAGTGATGTGGAGTTATGAATTAGTAATAAAAGCGTTGGCGCAAGAGAAAGAATGGATTCAGATGTTTTCAGGTGGTGCCGTCATGAGGAAATAATGGAGGATGATTACATCATAAAAAGGTCGTTCAGTTCGAAAGGGTCAGGAGGAGTGACGGAAAGAAGCCCTTCAAGGCGAAGGAGAGAGGAAGGGAAAAGCATATTGAAATGGAGGGGCCGCAACATCCAGGAAGGGAGGGAGTGCGTGCAAGTACGACGCGGTGCATGATATATGAACCAGTTAATTTCTGAGAAATTCAGCATTGAAAGTATGAATTTCACTGTGGTCATGTGTATATGTATGTATATATATATATATATATATATATATATATATATATATATATATATATATATATATATATATATATATATGCATTTACGGTTTTCTACGCCGCTGTATCGCTTATTTCTTTAATAATTCAGAAAATATTCTTATTGAGTAGGGGCACTATGTAGACCCACGGTATTTAGAGTGAGGTGGTATAAATCAGGAGTGGCACAGAACCTTACTCGTTAGGACGGGTGATAATCACTGTTCCCTTCTAGCTAAGCACCAGACCTAATTAAACCCCCACCATCTTTTTCAATTTATTGGCGAACATCTCTCGTTAATCCCCAGGTATACGCTGGCGACGTAGCCTGAAGCCATGCCCCAAGCACATTCTCTACCTTAAAAGGAGCCGGAAGACAGAGATCGTCAGTCAGTCTGTTTTGGTCACCCAAAGGCTCTACCCGTTTGGGTACTAAGCCTCGTACCAGTCTGGCACTCATTTTCCCACACACTAGGAGGACTTTGGCCCTTGGGCCAAACGTCGTACAAGATAGTTCAGATCTACCTCACCTGGAGAACCTTCTATCCAAGCATGACAACGGAGCAAATTACGAAGCGTTGTCAGTCTTTTACCAAGTAGACGTGTTCCTGCCATCCTGATTTGCCAGAGGAATCCGCCCTACCCGGGTTGACATAACTACATTGCTGAATTAAACGATCTTCTGTATATGGTCCATTTATGTACACCTTGCTTTGTGCTAATCTCCAATTCATTGATTTATTGTACATTTACATTTTAGTGAGCTCTGTCGACTGTAATTTACCATTGTGCTTGTGTAAATAAAGTAGTGTTAAGAAGCAGAATCCTCACTTGGCGACCTACCACTTATTATCTGCTCTTTTTTTTCTTTGCTTACTGTCTTCCGAGGCCCTATTGATTAACGTAATGTAAGCTCCAGAGCCTCTCGAAATCCGTAATACACAGTATATATATATATATATATATATATATATATATATATATATATATATATATATATATATATATATATATATATATATATATATATATACATACATATACATAAGTATTTTTATGACATCACCGTGATTTACATACAATCACTAAGCTACAAATGTCGTTTAATGTCCAGTTCACGCTACTTTGGGAATATCCCCGACGGGGAATTACCACCGAAAGGGAATTGTAAGTGATATATGCATCGTTAACGAAGTGTCTCGATCCATTCATCACTTATAATTTCCCTTCGGTGATAATTCCCCGTCGGTGATATTCCCAAGTATCGTGAACATTTGTAGCTTAATGATATATATAAACGATATATATATATATATATATTATATATATATATATATAATATATATATATATATATATATATATATATATATATATATATATATATATATATATATATATATATATATATATATATATATATCTATATACATATAGCATGACATGACCAACCAACCTCGGCGCTGCCTGGGAGAACTCTGAATGACTCAGAAAAAATTTCCTGTACCTTCTAGTACTGACTGTCCTTTTTATCTAGGTATTACTGTTCTGTCTGTCCCTTTTGTCCAGATATTACTGTGCTGACTGCCCATTTTATCCAAATGTTACTGTGCTGACTGTCCAATATATCCACATATTACTGTGGTGACTGTCCCATTTATCTAGGTAATACTGTTGTGACTGTCCCTTTTATCCAGAAATTACTGTACTAACTGTCTGTTTTAGCCAAATATTACTGTGCTGGCTGTCCAATGTATCCAGATATTACTGTGGTGACTGTTCCATTATCCAGGTATTACTGTCCTGGCTGTCCCTTTTACCCAGATATTACTGTTCTTACTGCCCCTTTTATCCAGGCATTACTGTGGTGAATGTCCCTTTTATCCAGATACTACTGTGCTGTTTGTCCCTTTTACCTAGATATTACTGTTCTTACTGTCCCTTTTATCCAGGCGTTACTGTGGTGACTGTCCCTTTAATCCAGGCATTACTGTGATGACTGTCCCATTTATCCAAATATTACAGTGCTGTCTGTCCTTTTTATCCAGGTAATGCTGTACTGACTGCCCGTTTTATCCAGGTATTACTCTGGTGACTCTCTAAACCTTGATACAGAATTATTAATCACAGGAAAGGAAAGCATTTTCAATAATATATATCTATGGTACTGAGAACATGAAATGAGGTATGATAAACTTGTAGAGTTTATTTACACATGAAATAAGGTATGATAAACCTGTAGAGTTTACTTACCACATAAGTTACACAGGGAAGGGGAAGGAAGGGGGTACGTGTTTGAAACCTACCTTATTAAGTAAGTTGGGTTAAATGATGGCCACGTGCCACATTTTGTCTAGATTGGTCAAGTGGTTCAGATTTCTGTAGCGTACTACATACAAATATACAAACATTCGCCTTTATATATAAGATATAGAGTACAGGGCATTAGTAATCCCTGCACTCTGGACTCACTGTGAGTCAGAAATTTGTTTCTGTGAAACACAGTCCCATGTGTTCATTTCCATATATATATACATGTATGTATATATATATATATATATATATATATATATATATATATATATATATATATATATATATGTTACCCAGTCGAGAGGAAATTTCATTGCTTACCTGTTACTACAAAGTCGAGAAGTCCCATCTATTGGTAGCTTGGTAGTGACCCTATCAAAAAGGCTTCTGTTAGTGCATATCTATACCTACTCACCCTGCATTCTCTCTCTCTCTCTTCTCTCTCTCTCTCTCTCTCTCTCAGGTCTACAGCGAAACAAGCTTTACCCAAAATAATTTATTTGACAAAATCTAACATAACTAGATTGCAAGAAATAAGAGATGAAATAAAATGGAATACTAAAGTTCCCAAAAGATCAATCATATTACAGTCTATCATATTTAACTAATTATTGTTTTTACACTGTAACTAGCCCTTCGTTGGCTGAGTCGGTTGAGCGTCAGACTGTCACTCGATGGGCCGGAGTTCAATTCCCCCGGCCAGCTGATGAAGAGTTAGAGGAATTTATTTCTGGTGATAGAAATTCATTTCTCGCTATAATTTGGTTCGGATTCCACAATAAGCTGTAGGTCCCGTTGCTAAGTAACCAGTTGGTTCTTAGCCACGTAAAATAAGTCTAATCCTTCAGGCCAGCCCTAGGAGAGCTGTTAATCAGCTCAGTGGTCTGGTAAAACTAAGGTATACTTAACTTTACGCTGTAACTTACAATAGGTCAAAATAATTCAAAGTCCAGTACATTCACAAAGAATACATCTTCAACCTCTTTCTCAGTGAAACATCTGAAGAAATCAAATAAATCCCTTATTAACCAAAATGCATAAAAATAAAGGTATGGGAATTCTTTCCATGTTGCTTATAAAGTACACATAATGCAATAAATGCTTGACACAAAAGACAGTGTATAAATGAAAAAAGCAATCTGCAGTTTGGGAAATTAAACGTGGTTCCTACCTCCAAACAGCAATGTTCACAGTCTAAATCAATAGGTCTCGAACCTCAGAGTCTTCACTGAAGACTTTTAATAATGTTCAGTGTTGGTCTTCAAATGATCATTTTTCTCATAACTTATCCCTTCACACCCTGGGTCTCCACCCAAAAGAAACACACATACACACTCTTACACTGGAACCTGGACATTTCCGGCGAACGCACTCACGAAGTCATGTTGCAAGTTCCCACGTCTTGAGAATACCTGATGTAACAGTTTTAGTTAATTAGGAAACAAGTCAGATAACAGCTAAACATCCTCTCAAGGATTTTCAGAAAGTTTTTCTGCCACACTGTTAATTAAACATCTAATGTGTATAGTAATTCATAAAATACTTGTGACCTATAAGCTTTTCATATATATATATATATATATATATATATATATATATATATATATATATATATATATATATATATATATATATATATATTATATATATATATATATATATATATATATATATATATATACTGTATATATATATGTGTATATATGCATGTGTAATTATGTTGTTTTTATATAATTTTAAAATTTATCTACTTTTTATGTTATTTGTGAAAAAATGTATACAATTATTTATTATTTTACCCGCTTTCAGTCTTCTTATCAACACGACTTTCCTTGAAAACTTGGATTACTTATACAGTACATACACACATATATACAGTATATATATATATACATACACATATATATATAATATATATATACTGTGTATATATACATATATTTATATGAAATATATATATATATATATATATATATATATATATATATATATATATATATATATATATATATATGTGTGTGTGTGTGTGTGTGTGTGTGTGTGTGTGTGTGTGTGTGTGTGTGTGTGTACAGTTCAGGTTATCGTGAAACACGTAGTTACCAATAACCAGACCGAGCACAATATTAAGAGCCACTTATCCGAAAATGTCGAAATAACGATAAACCCTGAATTTTAAAGTACAGCTAAAAAGGTATTTTACATTATTGCACCATATTAATCGAGTGCCCTTTGTTCCATTATCATACAAATTACTTTTTCTACGAATTGCACTAGTGTAAAATGTTCTAAAATTCTGATTTTATTGGAAAAATAACTCCAGATTATTGCATAAAATTTCTGTGCCGTAAAATCTCGTTCGTTACACACTTTATTATTCATTGCATTTATTATATCACTACTTTACCCATTTTTATTTATTTCTTATCCAGCACTTATGACTAGCTTTGTTTGCTCCAAATATAGCGTTTCGAAAACGGAAACGAAATGATAAGGAGTAGATTTCTCTTAGTTCTGTTATTCGGGAATAAATCCCTTTCGAAGTACATTACCACTTGTTCTTAATATTTCTTTCTTATTCTAAATCTTCAGTAGTAGTATTAAAGTAGTTTAACCAGACCAGCTGAACACCCTTATGGAGAGAGAGTCAACTGACTATAAACCCAAGAGGGCGCCAAAGGAAAATTAGCCTGTAGAGAGAAACAAGTTATAGCAAAAGGTGATAAATAATTAAATATGGGGGAATAGAAAATAAAAGCGATGCTCCGGAATTCAGGAAGTGTCAGCAGCAAGCAGGAATGAATTTGCTCCTCGCTTAAGCATTTAGAGATCAGAAGGTTCCACAACTGCACTAGGCAAACTCTTTCACATTTTAGTTATAGCCAAAATAAAACTCCTGGAAAACTGGTTATTATTAAACCTGATGCAAGAAATAACAAAATGTATGCAGCAGAAGCCTACTAAGTGTTGTGAGCAAAAACAGCTGTATCAGGTAAGGAAGAGTGCAGAGGATGTTTGAGCTGTAGTTCATTTTATGCAGCAAACATAATGATATCACTTTATCTCTGCGTCACAAATCAACATTAAGCGCTGACAAAATAAAAAAAAGGAGTTAAAACACATATATAATAGCTTCAAGAACCTATGAAAGCATTCCTGTAAGATACAAACGTTTTGAGAAACAAGGAAAGCAATATCAAGTATATGCTTCTCAAAAGTCAGTTTATTATCAAAAGTTACGCCCACAATCTTGATAGTCACTGACATGTAAATGCCTAAGAGGAATTTACTAAAGCTACTGTACTAGCCATCAACACAGACACTTTGGGTTTTGCATGTTAGAAATTCACTTAAAATAATAATAAAACATCTACAAATTCCCATTAATCTTATGCTTTCTAATAAAGGCTTTATGATTCACACGGTCAAAGGCTGCACTATGATCTAGACCGACCATGCATGCCTTTGCACCCTCATCAAGAGCACTCTGCAGAAGTGCTTCACAATTACCAAGGGTCTCACGAAACCCAAAATGTAATGCTAGTAGCAGGTCTTTTTCTTCAGCAAACCTACAAAGATGCTTAGCAAGTAGCTTCTCAAAAACCTTAGATAACTTGGGGGAAATGGGAATTGGCCCATGTTCTGAGGAGTATGAGGACGGACTTACTGTAGTCCCTCAGGTAATGTGGCAATGTCTCCCTTCCTCCAAACAGAGCGAAAAGTTGAGCGTCCAACTAACTTTCTGAAAATAGTAGCAATCTTAGGAGCAATGAAATCTGTCTTTTTTTTTAAATATTGGGAGATCCCATTTGGGTCTATGTCGCCGCAACTGTCAAGCCCCAGAAGTAATTTTTCTACTAAGCTAAGTGAAATAACTCCACAAAAGTGTAACTAATTTTTCCTCAATAAACAATAAACTTGTTGTTTTTCATAGTAGGAAAGCTAACACGCAGCATTAAACCATGACTTACCTTAAAGACGAAACTTGAGGATTTTAGAAGGGGCTCTCCTCTCGATAATACAGTAGTGCTGAAATGATCATTTAAACACTCTGGGACATTCAGGATTCTATACATATCGGCAAAGTTAAGCTCCATAAGATCAAGTTGAACACCATCCCACATTGGCGTGCCATTTCATGCATACCTTCCTTGAAGAGCTTGCATCAGGAGCAACCTGCCCCATTTCCATTAACCTAAAGGAAACTTAACAGATGAGTCCACTGGCGAACCTACTCTTTACGACACAGTCCCTTTAACACCAATGAAATGCATTACCGAGACAACTGCCAGATAAACTACGTCAAATAAGCTCAGAAGAAAGTTGAATGGTAGTGAAATGTAGAAATTATTTCGCAAGGGCAGTAAAATGCCACTACCCCTTTGAATTGCTTGTCACAACAGGATTAAATAGCATGAGTCAAACAATGGCTTGGTGTGTTTACCATAATCGTGACATGAAATAATTCCATTTATGACATTGCTTACGACATCAATGACTTTGTCCTTATACCTAATCTGTAAAAGGACACGTTCATAAGAGAGACGCCATTGTTTCCTCAGTATCCTGTAATAATGTGTATGAAAAGTTGACGACTTTTAGCATTATCACCAAAACATAAAATGGCCCATTAAACAAATATTTCATAGATGATAATCACAAAAGATCGCTCTATCTTTTAATATTAAAAATGAAATATGTTTACATAAATGGTTTATTTGTACTTTTTTTGGAGAAATTTATTCTGTATCCTGTTTCAAGAATAAAAAATTTTTTTTCCTGAAATATTTCCAGTGCTCTTTGTAAACAGCACTGTGGTTGCCATGGTAACAACTATGAGATTGTAGGGCCCACACGTGGACCCTACTCACACTACATCGCGCCGGCCGTTACCCGGTGGCAACGACAACTAGCGGATCGATGCGGGGAGGAGGCGGGGCACCAGGGCACGTGCCCCCCATGAAAAATGACAAAATAATAGTATTGAAGATTTAGATAATAATAACATAAATGAGAAATATAAAAATGGAAAAAAATGAAAAATCTATTACAGAATTTATGAAATTTTTAGAGAAAAAATAATAATAGCAATAATAATAATAACAATAATAATGGTGATAGTAATAATGGTTTCGGTATTTCCTGATAGAACAGGCGACTGCTGTCCATTTCATATTATCTACTTAAATACGGAATGACATGCTGAAGAAAATATACCATGATACGACAGAAATATTTCATGTGTATATATATATATATATATATATATATATATATATATATATATATATAAATTTTTATCACACCGTGATTTATATACAATCATGAAGCTACAAATGTCGCTTAATATCAAATTCACGCTACCTCGGGAATATCCCGATAGGGAATGATCACCGAAGGGAAATTTATAAGTGATAAATGGATTGGTACTGCCGGGTCGCGATCCCATGACACAGAACTTATCCAGCAACTCCAGTCGACGTTCTACCACTGAGCTACCAATCCATTTATCACTTATAAATTCCCCTTCGGTGATCATTCGCTTTCGGGATATTCCTGAGGTAGCGTGAATTTGATATTAAGCAACATTTGTAGTTTCATGATTATATATATATATATATATATATATATATATATATATATATATATATATATATATATATATATATATATATATACATACATATACATATACATATATATATGAAAATTGGTGGCCCCCACCCCTATGAAATTTTTCTGGATCCACTAGTGACAACGACCAGGCGAACCAAACTCGAGGATGAAAGAAACACAGCATCTCTCTGGCATTGCCAGCTTTCCAACCATGTACGCATGAACTTCAGCCCGATATCCTGTACCATTTCATACATACATATATATATATATATATATATATATATATATATATACATATATATATATATATATATATATATATATATATATATTTATATATATATATATATATATATATATTTATATATATATATATATATATATATATATATATATATATATATATATATATATATATTTATATATATATATATATATATATATATATATATATATATATATATATATATATAACAAACACAAATATGCTTGTATATTTTCCTCTGTTAATAAACACAAATGCTTGTACTTAATCCCTGTTTCTACCTGTCTAAGGTCAGAAGCTACATTTCGGCTCGCACGAGCCCTTGACCTGTGTATATGTTCTGTGAATAAATTTACAGGCAGCTCTCTGAGCAAGAGCACGTGCTGGCATAAAGCCAGCTCACTCAGTAACAACAACATGTGAATAAATTAGTAAGCTGTGAACTCCGAAACTTACTCGTACCTGCCCTCACAAGATAACCAGTCAGAATTAGAGTTAGAATAATTTTCACAGGACAGTCGAAACTTAGTATAAAATTTCCCTCCCGAACCAACAGTATGTCGTGAATTCCTCTCATATTATTCACTGATGTTTGGAAGACAGTGAAACTCATGAAATTTCAGTTCCTTTGACTAAAGTTTTGTGTTCATGTCGATCGTTTGATTCTAGGAACTTACTGATAACAGCCTGCACCATAATCAAGAAAATGACGGTGCCTGAAGAACCCCATCAAAGTGATTTTACGAAGAAAATTTCAAGACGTGCAAGAGTTTTGTTATTCAGGTATTACGATTTCCTTGAACACACAATATTCCGTCATGGGAATGGGGTCTGATAAGATTCCAAGTCACTCATTTGGCATGTAATTCAGGAGAACTTTAATTCGTTGCGAAATTTCCACTTTGAAATTATATTTCCAGTTCAGCAATATAGAACAAATCACGAAACAAGGAAAGTCGTTACTGACCCATAATTCTTTCCCTGGGAACCACTCTTCATTCATAAATATGGACAAGTTAAAAACCCTCCCATTTTAATTGTTACTGTTGGAAAACTTCATAAACCAAAAGAAAATTTCCGTCTTTCTCTTTTTGTGTGTGAATGTGTTCAGAGAAAAAAAATGAGAAGGAAGAATACAATCTTCGTTAGTTATTATGATTTTCTATAATAATTTTGCAACATGTCATAATTGCTCTTGATGCGTTAAAGCATATAAACTTACATAGAAAATAGAAAGGGAGAGTCTTATGAAAAAAGATAAAACAGAATAATGTTATTACAGGGCAATTCATTGGTGCCAAATCTTATTTGCATTGCAAAAGGTTGCAATGTAATGAAGGTTCCCGGAAATACTTAAAGCGATGGAAAAATCCATTAGAGCTTTTTATAAAATTATATTTTCTTTTCTTATGATTATTATCAGTAAAAATGGCGTTCCTTTAATTTGGTGTTTGTTCGAAGCTGTTAAATTAGGAATATATATTTGCAGTTAGTATTTTACGTTTTTAATGACAAACGACGAACTAATAACCCGATTAAACTCATGGAAAATAAATTTATTTTTGCTGTTCTTGTAATTAACTTATTTAATATTTCTATAATATGAATATGGTGAGATGTCATCCTTTAGTATATACTAAAAATTAAGAAATGAAACTAAATAATTGGTTTTACGGAAAAATATTGAAAAACTAAGTGGTATCCAGCCACTTAGATTTTATTGAATATGTTATTAATCCTTTCCAACCAATATGATCAACATGAACTGCCTAGTTTTCAGTAAAAAAGGAAAAAATATCAAAATTATGCAAATTCCCCTATTCCATTTTCCTAAACAGTGATGCATGAAAGGTAGATACTGTTAGTCTAGGCAGAAAATATAATGATACATTGTGAGTGGTAGCTGAAAAAAACGTACCTCGAATATCTATTGGTTGTCCTAAAGATGTTTCCATTTGAGCAATTATGTACAAAAAAAAGTAAGTATAGCTTAGTTTTACCAGACCACTGAGCTGATTAACAGCTCTCCTAGGGCTGGCCCGAAGGATTACACTTATTTTACGTGGCTAAGAACCAATTGGTTACTTAGCAACGGGACCTACAGCTTATTGTGGAATCCGAACCACATTATAGCGAGAAATGAATTTCTATCACCAGAAATAAATTCCTCTAACTCTTCATCAGCCGGCGGCGGGAATCGAACTCCGGCCCATCGAATGACGGTCTGAAGCTCAACCAACTCGGCCAACAAAGGGCTAGCAATTATGTACAAACCGCCCCATACCCCATTCATGTAAAATGGGGATATTTAGGAAACCCTTCTATGTGCTGCTGTTGAAAACCTTTATAAACCGATGTGCATTTCTCTCTTTCCATCGTTGCTCTTTTATTTATTTATTTATTTATTTTTAGTTTAGATAAAAAAAAGGAATCTAATTGTTGTATTGATTCTGATTATTTACATAGATTTCGTAACCTGCCACAAATTCTCTTACTGAGTTCAGTTTTCTAAACTTACTTAAAAAAAGCATTTATTGCAGTTTTCTGCTTTGCAAAATTTTTGAAATATATGGAGAGTCCCTTACTTATAGAGATTCAAGAAAAAGTCACTGGAGCTGTTTAGTAAATTTACTTTTTCTTATGGTGTTATCAGTAATTATAATCATTATTTGAGCTTTAGTTCTGTATTTCTAAACTTGAAGTATATATTTACAGTGAGAATTCTACATTGAACTGAATTTCTTCTAAAATAAGTTGAGTGAGAGAGAGAAAAAAAATTATGAAACTCATTCTCATATCAGAAATATTTCTGCATAAAGAAATTGCAATAAATAACTGAATTATCAAATTTTTCTCCTCTCTAAAGTTGTGGTGGTGTTGTTTATCATCTATTGAAAATTAATGTATAAATGAAACCAAATAGTGTGTTTCATTGCAGCAGATGGAAAAACCATATGGCATATAGAATTTTTTCATTTGTTGATTATATTAAAAAATACTGTCAAAAGCCTCTGCATTCCAAATGATCGACATATGCCCCCCTAAAATTAGAATAATTAAAATGTCAAAAACGGCTCAAAATTCTTGACTTTCATTATTCCCAAACAGCAAGGTATAAGTAAGAGGAGCTCTTGATGTACTGTTAGTTTAGGCGGGAAGTATATACTGTCTTTCGATTAGCTGCTAAACACTCATATTCCTAATTCCTGTTCCTTACTTGTCTCCATGGAAAATATTGCTTGCACATATGCACGTACTTTATTCGCAAAAAACTATGGGCATGTAGGAAACTTTCTCAGTTTATGCACTGCTGTTGGAGACCTTCATAAACTCAATGGGAATTTCCTTGCTTCTTTTATTTTTTCTGTCCGTCAGCACTTCTTCCGTCCGCCCTCAGATCTTAAAAACTACTGGGGCTAGAGGGCTGCAAATTGGTAATGCTGATCATTCACCCTCCAATCATCAAACACACCAAATTGCAGCCCTCTAGCCTCTGTAGTTTTTATTTTACTTAAGATTAAAGTTAGCCATAATCGCACTTCTGACAGCGCTACAGGTATCAACAACGTAGGCCACCACAGGAACCGTGGCTGAGTTTCATGGGCCGCGGCTGAGAGTTTTATGGGCCGTGGCTGAGGCCACCACTGGACAGAAAACTCGATTGCGCCGAAGAAACTTCGGCTTATTTTTTAACTGTTATCGCGCTGTAGTGTATGTATGTTTTGGGTTTTAGGGAAAAAGTGTGAAAACATTTAATCGTTGTAGCAGACCTGATTCTCTGCAAAGCTTTAACAGCATACTACAGTTTCTCTGGCTGAGTTCAGTTATCTAAGCTTGCATAAAAACTAAACTGAAACGAGTTTATTGCAGGATTATTCAGCGCGGCAAAATCTGGTTTGCAATATAAAAAGTTTGCAATATATCGAGCATAATCTATGCCAGTGGTTCTTGACCTTTTTCGAGTAACGGACCTCTCTGAGGATCGGGAGAAATTTATTGACCCCTCCTTAGAAAAAAACATATATATATAAATCACATTATCACATAACTAACCATTGATGAAATTAGAAGGTTTTTGCATGAAAATGAGGTGCTATAGAAAATTTTCCATGTTAACTACTTGAAACCTCCCCTACACGCGAAATTCAAAATGATAATAAATTTTCTGTTTATATTCTTATGGTGTAATTCTTTTATAAAATACTTGGAACTGTTAGAGATAATTATAAAATTTCAGTAAAGCAAAAATCACAAAAATATGGATAATTCAATGTATTTCTTTCTAGATTATATGATCAGAACCACATAAATAGACGTCACTGAGAACAGGGAAGTAACACACAGACTGAGAGAGAGAGAGAGAGAACATAAACGGGCGTGACAACATAAAATGACCACGACGCTGCACAGAAATAGAAACAGAAACAGAGAGAAATGGAAAAAATTATGTGATAAACTCGGGGAACAAAAATAATCCTTTTTCTGTCAGCCAAATGATACAACGGGTGTAAAGTCTTTCTTATGACACGGTAATGGGATGTCTCCTCCGGTTTTCCCAGAGAGAGAGAGAGAGAGAGAGAGAGAGTTCAGTGTAACATTCTTACGACCGATTATCACAATTAATTAGTTCATTTTAGAGAACTTTGCAATCAAACTTTTAGGTTATAGAAAGATTGTCAATAAGCCCTAAGGAAAATAAACTTATTTCAAGTAGAAATTTTGACCTTCTTTTCAAGAAAACAGACCTACAGTATTTTTAGCATATTTAGCACTGAATACACTGATGATGAAATTGATATAACTAGGAATACAGGCAAGATATTGAAATAACCTGATTCTGTGTCAGACATAAAGTAATTATTTCAAAGATATGCCTATGTATTCAAGAATTTTGGAGATAATATAGCATTTAGGAGGGATAATACAGTAACACAGGAACTCTCCGAACAATATTGAAGGCTGTGTATAAGTCCTATGACAACGTTTGCATAGGACAAACTGGCAAATGGAACAGAGCAGCATGAAGAATGAATAGCACAAGAACAAAAGGACAGTTGAATTTTACTTCACATCACACAAAAATATCATACAATTAATTAGGAAGGAAAACAAGAAAAAATGCGCCGAAGCTTCTTCGGCGCAATCGAGTTATCTGTACAGAGTATAATGCTGTGTGAGCCGCGTCCCATGAAACTTTCAGCAACGGCCCGGTGGTGGCCTGTCCTATGTCGTTGCCAGACGCACGGTCATGGCTAACTTTAACTTTAATTAAGATAAAACCTACTGAAGCTAGAGGGCTCCAATTTGGTATGTTTGATAATTGGAGGGTGGATGATCAACATACCAATTTGAAGCCCTCTAGCCTCAGTAGTTTTTAAGATCTGAGGGCGGACAGAATAAAGTGCGGACGGACAGACAAAGCCGGCACAATAGTTTTCTAATAAAGATATAGAATGTATAAACTTTATAAAAGGTAGTTGCCATGGGCAGAGGGCAAAAGTATGAGTCCACCCACATATACACAAATAAATTTGTAAACAGACTCTAACTAGTTTACTGCTTCCACTAGTGTTTCTCATATCTGTCAGGCGTAAATACTTGCAATTTGTATGTTCTTTTGTTTTGGCACTCTATCATAACTGTTACAAGTTTTTACCACCATGTATCAGTCCTCTGTTTCATTCTCCTGTTGTATATTTGCATATATATATATATATATATATATATATATATATATATATATATATATATATATATATATATATATATATGTGTGTGTGTGTGTGTGTGTGTGTGTGTGTATAACAGGTGCAATATTGAGAGACTAGGTGTAGGTTCTAACTGGTTTCAGCTTCATTTCCAAGCCATCGACGTAGGACTGATGCATAGTGGTAGAAATCACTATACTACAGAGACAGTATGGACTAACATACACAGCCGTTTGAGACTACGAGTTCACACTCGACAGGTGTCAAAGCGGGAGTGGCAACAAAACTCTTTAACGCTAAAGCCTCGTATATGTTTACAAATGTGATAAACCTTTTTTCATGCGTATCTACTACCTTACTTGAAATTGTGAAATTTTATAAACTTCTTTTGAAATTATAGGATCAAATTCATATCTGCCATGACTGATAATCATGTCATGACCAAAACTCCTTTATAAAACTAGACTCAGTAATATTCCTTTCTTATGGACATTAAATGAATAACATCCAAGGTATTCATTAACTTTATCCTATAATTTCAAAAGAAATTTATGAGAGTTTTAAATTTTAAGGAAGGTTGCTGATATGTATGGAAAAAGTGATTATCATATTTGTAAACACAGTACGGGACCCAAGCACTAATGATTTTTGTTGCCCCTCCCCTCTGACACCTGTAAGATGTGACCTTGTAGCCTCCAACGGTTTGTAAATTTGACTGCACTGTCTCTTTAGCGTATATATTGTGATTTCTACCACTATGTATTGGTCCCTCGTTAATGACTTGGAAATAAAGTCGAAACCAGTCAGGACCTACATACAATCTCTTATTTTTTCACCCTGGCGATGTGATACAAGTTTATTATATATATATATATATATATATATATATATATATATATATATATATATATATATATATATATGTATATATATATGTGTGTATTATGTATATATATACTGTATATATATACATACATATATACTAACGTTTACTAGTATGTAATCTAGCAATAAACAGACTTGAAAAGTTTTGACTGGATGTGGCATTCAAGGACAATAATACAATGAAAAAACACTGCAAATGTGGATGTGTATATCAGATTTAATGAAATTCATGTGACAAATCCTAGGTTGGTCAAACTTGCAAAGAACGGGAGACCGAGCAGCATGAAATCTGTATGAGATATGCATCAAATAAAAGTGTAATTTTTTTATGTTAGGCAAAATAAATATCCCGTTAATTGGACTGGCGCTAAAACTTAGGATATTCTAATATCATGTTAGAAGGAAATATCAGTCAAAGTTTTCTAGAGGAGGTTTCGATATGAATATAAATATAACTCTGGGAGTGCATAAAATCTATCCATTTGTTTCAAAAGAAATATGTAAAATGTACAGATTTTAAAGACTGTGATTTAAGCATAGGAGAAATTCTAGATGAGGTGTCTGAGAAAACAAAATATATGACTAGTCACCCTCACTCTTTCAAAGGCGCTCCGCTTCCGTTTTGGAAGTAAAGTCGAAACCGGTCAGGACCTACAACCCGTCTCTTAATGTTTCACCTGTGGTAATGTGTGATAAACGATTCACGTGTTAAAGTGAGTAAAACCATATATATATATATATATATATATATATATATATATATATATATATATATATATATATATATATATATATATATGTATGTATGTATATATCGATCTATATATCTACAGTATATTTATATATGTATATATCCATGTCTGTATAATTACTGTATATATCTAACTATCTGTCTATCTATCTATCTATCTATCTATCTATCTCTCTCTCTATCTATCTATCTATCTATCTATATATATATATATATATATATATATATATATATATATATATATATATATATGTGTGTGTGTGTGTGTGTGTGTGTGTGTGTGTGTGTGTGTGTATGTATAAAGGCAGCCATGTTACATGGTTACAAAATTTCATCTGAGTAAGATACGTTAAACTGATCACGAAACATACTTAGGTAACAAGGCCCATGGATCAGAAGTGAACGGTTAGACTGTAAATTTTCTGTGAGAATGACGGCTTATAAGGACTCCGTCGAGAAAGTTCTCGTGGCAAGTCGTACGAAATGTCAGTCGAGAGTATTGCCCAGAATCATATAACAAAATTATACTGAGTGGCAGCCTTTCGTCAGAATTGGGGTGAATCCACTTTGGAGGTACCAGGTAGGGGGTAGCGCCGTCAGTGCATCTCACAGGGTGCATTGTAGGCGTTACTAAAGGTTCTTTACAGCGTCCCTTCGGCCCCTAGCTGCAACCCCTTTCATTATTTTTACTGTACCTCCATTCAAACTAATTTATTTCTCTTCCATCATGCTGTTCACCTTCTCTTAATAGATATTTCATAGTGCAACTGCGAGACTTTCCTCCCGTTACACCTTTCGGACCTACCTCCTCTCAGTTTCCTTTCCAGCGCTGAATGACCTCATAGATCCCAGTGCTTTGTCTTTGACCTAAGCTCTATATTCAGTTCAATTCAATCCACTTTGGAGGTATGAGACTATATCCATTTTCCATTCTCTAACTTCTTTTTATCACCTTTTCCCTTGTAGTATGGATTTTTTTTGTACTTTATTGAAAAACTATTTCTCCGTCACCATAAAAACTAGTTGAAACGTTTGTAAGTAGTCAGGTTACAACGTTTTTTGCAGATTACCATTTTTACTGAAGATTTACGATGAACAAAAGCGTTCGCAAATATACTTAGTAAAAATAATTTTAAAAAGATAAAGAAAAATGAATATAGTTTGAAATTGGAAGGTGTAATAAGACTTGTAATTAAAGCCGTAGTTTTATCCCATTTTTATGTCATATTTCGTTAATACACATGGAAAGAGTAAACATATTACTTCGAAAAGAGAGAGAGAGAGAGAGAGAGAGAGAGAGAGAGAGAGAGAGAGAGAGAGAGAGAGAGAGAGAGAGATTTTCCTTACTTCTGACTGCATTGTAGAGATAAATAAATCAGGTGTGAAAGTAAATATGAAGAAGGTGCTTTAAATATTTTAAATTTCCATGGGATTCATTTCATTTTCCGGGACGTATCGCCGACTAGAATAAAGTTTAATCCGTCAGACAAATGGGATCTCTAATCAATAGGAATAGAGTAATCTCTCTTAGACTAGTCAGGATTGGGTTGGAACTTAGTTTAGAGGGGAAGGAATATGAGCCACTGGAATCTGCTTGCCTGGCAACAATACTGATTTTACTGATGAATTAATAAACCGACGCTAGAGGTCAACACAAATATTATTCTTACTCGCAAAATGACAAAGACTAAGCCCATGTAACTGTCGTCTTTAAGGTACGGATAGTAAAGCGATAGTGTAAAGTCTTCTTCCTTACGAGATAAAAGAATGTGAGATAAAATATTTATACATTTTTACATTATCCTACTTCTACAAACGTTTTAATGGTGGAAGGGCCAATTTTAGGTGATCCTAGTCTTGATACATATAATGTTTCTTTTTTGAATTTTCCAAAACTTTGAGGCAAAACCATTAAAAGAAGGCCAAAACTCAATAATACTGCCACATTTAATGACACTTATTATTCGTGCTTAACTATCTATTACAGTCATATATTGTGCATTAAATTTATATAATTACCCCCACACACCAGAGCATTCAAAAAAGACAAAATATTAAATGTAAATCATGGTTTAGGAAGCAACGAAACTTACGGAACGAAATAAATGTTTGCTGATTATAACTTCTTCACTAACTATTAAAACTATTTTTACAAGTAAAGAGCTTAACATGAAACCGGGAATGTTCGTAAAACGCTTTGTAAATTTCAGAAAATATATTTTTCAATTTGTCGGATAAAAATTGGGTCTTAGTAAAGTTGAGTTACTTTAAGGAAAACATAACTAAATCAGAGAGAGAGAGAGAAGCATCACTATACTGAAGGAAATTCCACGTCCAGTGAGCCATCCCGGTCTTGCCATGTAACAGATTCTTGAGTAGGAGCTGAGTAAATCTAGACTTAATGGAGTCTGTCTCCAGACTGATCTCCAAGAAGAGGACGAGAAGAGAGAAATCCTTGTAAGCAGGCCGTCGGAGTCTTCCTTCGGCCTTTTTCAAATATTTCTTCCCTGAACCAAAGGCCAAGAGAAAGCGAAGGTTTGCCCACTTCCCCCCCAAAATCCCTTCATGTAGGCGGTGCCTTGTCTACCTTCTTATTGCTTCAGCACGTGATTTGCCGTAATGAGCAGGCACTGCCTCTAAGATACGTCATCGCCTACGTAGTTACCCCAGGTGGGAGGCGACTCCACCCATTTGGGTAGACCTAGTCTCTCTTGGCGTTACTTGAAGTGATGTTGTTACCGGGATGGAGTTCACTGTCAACCTCAGTAACAATGTTTTTAGGCTAACTTTGTGCGGTAGAACTGTAGAGACTATAACTTCTTTCTAGTTTAATTGTTCCAGTAGATAAAATCGGCGTGGCTCAAACCGTTTGGCATTATGGTCATTATGACAAGGAATCAAACCTTTATTTTTATCCCGTAAAGGAGGAGTAATGTCATGCACACAAAAAATAAAGGTTTGATTACTTGTCATAATCTTAATGACCATCCATTAAGCGACTTAACCCCGTAATGGATTAAGTCGTTTAATGGATGAAGCTTCATGTGTAATAATTAGCTATCATTTGTTATGTCATTAATAATAGTAATAAAAAAAATCCATCATTGCACCAGATCACCCCAGTTTGGTTTCCAGTTTCTGCAAGTATCTACATAGCTGATCGAGATTAACAGATGACAGAGAAAAAAAAGATAAATCTGACCCGTTTGAATAAAAATGTTCATGGTACCCTGCCCTTTTGTTTCGTCACAGTTTAAAGTTTTTTTTTAAACGACATTCGCCCAATTTCTCTATGAAATCTTTTTAAACGATATTCATCCAATTTCTCAATGAATTTTTGTAAACGATATTCGTCCAATTTCTCTATGAAATTTTTAAAAACGATATTCGTCCAATTTCTCTATGAAATTTTTAAAAACGATATTCGTCCAGTTTCTCTATGAAAATTTTTAAAACGATATTCGTCCAATTTCTCTATGAAAAATTTTTAAACGATATTCGTCCAATTTCTCTATGAAATTTTTTTAAACGATATTCGTCCAATTTCTCTATGAAATTTTTTAAAACGATATTCGTCCAATTTCTCTATGAAAAATTTTTAAACGATATCCAATTTCTCTACGAAATTTTTTAAAACGATATTCGTCCAATTTCTCTATAAAATTTTTTTAAACGATTTTCTTCCAATTTCTCTATGAATTTTTTTTAAACGATATTCGTCCAATTTCTCTATGACATTTTTTTAAACGATATTCGTCCAATTTCTCTATGAAATAAAGATAAGCTAAGCAGTCTTACTTTTTGGCAACAAAAGTCGTCACAGTACCAATAATCAAGGAGACACTTAAGCCAGTTTATCATATATGCAAGAGATCATTCAAGTTTCTTTACTTGACAGATAATCTGATATGAAAAACTAAATGTCTAGAGCAATTAGTCTAATTGCTTAAGCTTGCCTTTTCAGCATAGTTATTCAGTATCATATACAGGTACTGATGATGGCAACACCTAAGATTGCATGTTGTATGTAATGCTGGTGATATAATGTTACAATATTTAATGATATGATGCTGACGATATAATTGCTTTTGGAGGATAAGATCCATTTAAAGTCTGAAATCTTTTCTTACCTTAATTTCGAGTTCAAGAAAATACCCGGTCCACAGAACTGGTAAGCAGCTACATTTAAAAGACAAGTAACCAGTTCTTAACTGCTCGCAAAGCAGATGAGCATTATTTATGATCCTTATTTCATTAAGGTAACATATATTCAAAGCAGGAATGTAATGTATATCTTCAGGATTCCAGGCTCTAGCAAATTGACGTAAATAACTGTTGGTATTGTGAACCTGTAGATTTTCCTGTTTTGCTGTTCCAAATGATTTACGTCATTTAGGATCGTTAATTCAGCTGTTTACGTTCTCATTTGCATTTTGACTTTCGATTCTTGAACATCGCAGTTTTCTGTGGCTCAAAGGAACGTGTCATTTGTTAGTGTAAGGTTGCTATTTTCGAAAATTGTGAAAACAACATCTCTGGGTTGGTGTACGAACCATTTAATACCTGAGTGTACTTTGCTTACGTAGTCATTTTTTTGTAAACGACGCTGATGTTATTCCTGCTTATGTAAACGTGACAATACAACACGTTGAAGTGGTGGTGGAAATATATATATATATATATATATATATATATATATATATATATATATATATATATATATATATATATATGTGTGTGTGTATATATATACATATATATATATATATATATATATATATATATATATATATATATATATATATATGTGTGTGTGTGTGTATGTATATATATATATATATATACATATACATATATATAGATATATGCATATATATATATATATATATATATAATTATATGAATATATACACACAACATTATATATACATATATAAATATATGTATATATACATACACACACATATATATATGTATACATATACGTATATATCTAATGTGAAAAATTGTTAAAATTCTTACTAAACGATAGTGACTAGAATATTTAACATGTGTAACTGTTATTCAGTACAACAAGTCTGTTAATGGGGTTTGTAACAAATGCATTAATTATCCCGCTCACTCCCCGAAATTTTGCCACTGTGGAACTAAGCGAGAGAATTGAAAATTGCTGGTTTTTTTTTTGTTTTTTTTTCTACACTCCCACTCCTGTTGCCAAAATATGTCTTAGTCGCTTGAGAGGACAATGATCCCCTAAATGATATTGAATATTTAGACTTTTTAGGAGACATTGACACATACTGACTAGCAAAGGTAAATACAATCATCTTTGCATGGCTCAAGAAAAAGGCCAGTTGCAGAAGAGTTTATATTTCAGTCCCCTGCTCTTGCATCTTGAAAATTATTCGTCTTAACTGATATAGATCAATTTTATGATTTTCTTGTTCCAGTATATACGTTGCCGCCATGTATGATATTTCTTTTCAAAGGTCCAAGGCTGGGGTGCAACCATATGCCCCAACAAAGATACTGTAGGCATTCAGCTGTCAATCCTTTCTCCTGCTGATTTTGAAACAGAAAATATCACTTTTAAAGTCATCCGAAGAATTTTTTATTTTGATTTGCAGTCTACTATTTATGATGACTAACTCATCCAGGTGGGAGGGCATGGATTTGTGAATAACTACAACGTATTTTTGTTAACAAATTACGATACCAGTTGTTCTCGTAGTGGCAAGTGAGAGGCGAGGCAGCGAACAACTGGTCGTGGCTGAACTGGCTTTCTCCTGTTACCAGTTGTTGTTTGGAATATTGATTTCATGACGTCGGAAAGTTGCAGGAGGTTTGGGGGGCTTGAAGGACTTTTGTGGGGCTGCTACAGCCAAGAGGCAGTAAGACAGAAAACTAGCCTTAACTGGGCTGGGTGATCAGATTTTGCAAGTGATGCATTGATGCCCTCTGCTTCAGGAAAGGACAAAATAATCGGCGATTATGAAATATAAGGCTTATGTAAGATCATTTATGGTATTTAATATATTCTCGCATGAAGCATTCTGTCTAATGCATCAAGGTCACTTTCATTGAGCAGAGGTCGTAAGCCGTTACATTTCACATGAAATAGTTACGTTACAATGTTTTTTTAAGAGAATAGAAAGCTAGAGTACGGAATGAACGGGAAAGGAAATAGAAACTAACCAACAGACGCTTATCAAAGATCGATGGTAAGAATCCTTTTGCTAAGAATAAATAACTAAATCAACCTAAATTATTTCTGAATATCGATACACAAATAAGTTAATTCCCAGGTTTCAGCAAAAGCAGAATAAAAAAGACAAAGCTACAACTCGAGGGTGGTTCGGAAAGGAAGGGAACAAAAAAGTTATTGGTTTCTGTATGGGATGCCAATCTTGCCCATTCAGCTGCGAAATATTAATAGCTTCTGGGAACGTTACGTAAAGGCATATATTTTTGGAGTTTGGAGACAAAGGAAAAAAAATTAATAAAGGGAAACAAAAGTTTCACAAGGTCTGTGCAAGACAGTGTGCCTCAAATGGATACATTTGTATCCGCATAAAAGCATGCAATTGAGTATGTTTAGGTACACATATTTCGTAATGCCAATAACAAGTAAAAAATGCGCCGAAATTTCTTCGGCGCAATCGAGTTTTCTGTACAGCAGCTACAGCGTATAATCAAGGTCACCGAAAATAGATCTATCTTTCGGTGGTCTCGGTATAATGCTTTATGAGCCGCGGCTCATGAAACTGTAACCACTGCCCGTTGGTGGCCTATCCTATATCGTTGCCAGAACCACGATTATGGCTACCCTTAGCCTTAAATAAAATAAAAATTACTGAGGCTAGAGGGCTGCAATTTGGTATGTTTGATGACTGGAGGGTGGATGATCAACAGCCCTCTAGCCTCAGTAGTTTTTAAGATCTGAGGGCGGACAGAAAAAGTGCGGACGGACTGCCAAAGCCGGCACAATAGTTTTCTTTTCAGAAAAGTAAAAAATCAGTAGCCTTGCTTTCTTCAGTATAATTTGAAATATCTTTTTTATTTAGATATTATCATCTAATCTCAAAAATATTTATCCGTTATGAATAAAATAATTTCTTATGGAAGTCATTCCTATGTAGGTTATGTATCAAAACTGATATGTGTGTTTCAGATCCAAAATTGATTTTGGAAAGCAGTTCATTCCTTGTGTTTAACTGGACTTTGTATCTTGTTTTCATATTCTTAACCATCTATATATTTATATAGAATTACTTTCATAGTATATAATGCATCATGATTTAATTTAACTAACTGTACTTGTAAATCCTCACATTCTTAAGGATCAGCGGCGACTGACATTTCAACAATAAGGGACCGTAAAAATACAAGAACTCTTTCCGTATCAAAACGAGACAATTTTGCTGTTAATTCTCAATAGAGATGATTTCAGATGAAGGCAACTGTTTTCTCTTAGACTTTGATTTCCAGTTCAAGTTTTTCTTAAGCGAATTTTCAAGTATTTTCTAAAATTGTTTAAGTTTCTTTGAAAGACTGCAGTTTTCAAAGATAGAAAGTTCCTGTTGAGGGTTAATTTGATCTTGAAAGGCAAAATCTATTGAAGTAACTAATGGCAAATGACTGTTTCACACTATGTTTATTTTCCTTTGAGTTTTTTGTAAACAGTTTATTTTAGCTGATGTTGAAATTATTTAATGATAACACTTCAGTGTCTCTGAAAGGTAGAAAATTATAAGGAATAGCTTCAGTAATACTGAGAAAGCCAAGCTATAACTTAGGTTTTTCCGTACTATGATGAAATTCAATATTAGACTGATTTGTCATTGAAATTATGTAAAACGTGACAGGACAATAAATGATACACAGAACTACATAAATTCACTTTGATCATTTGTGACATTTCTCTAGTATAAAGACGCTTAACGATCACCAGCAACACAATCAAGACTAACCAGAGCATCAGTAACATTGCCAGCATTAGATATAACTGCGATTTTCCATGTTTTTATCTATTATAACTTAATATAATTAATTCTATACACAAAAGTGAAGATTAGGTAATTAGAATAATTTTTTATTTTTTTCGAGGGGGCCAGTCAGCTGTCCGTATCAGCTTATCTCTTGTAAGGAAACTATAGATCGTGC
>NC_089752.1:104337320-104419820 GCF_040412425.1 Macrobrachium rosenbergii
TAATGGTATGGTCACATACAACATTGTGTCTAAGACTGTAACCATAAAAAAAAAGAAGAGAAATACGGACTAAACGCAACTAATCTATGTATAGGTCTCTCAACCTACACCTTTGAAAAATTCGAGGATAAGAAGGTAGGCATAGCATGACACGTTGGATGCTCAAGCTAGATTATCTACTGAAGAGAGGGCAATATTTATCTAGACTTCACATTTGCAAGTGCACAGAGCTGTGCAGGGAAGACCCAGCTTGTAGCACTTGCACCTTTCCCGACAGCCTGCTTTGCATCCACATTTGGTAAGCTGTTGGCAACTCTTGGCTAAGGGCGAGTTGGTTGTCCAGAGGACTTGCCATGCTTCACCAGACTTTTGCCATCCCCACTCAGCAGGGTTCTCTGGCTGTGGCTGACACTGGTGGCCTGCCCCCACACACAACCAGCCTGGTACGCAGCACGCTTGGTGTGTGGAGGAGAGCTCCCTGGTTGGTGGAATGGCCTCATATGCCCTTTGTTTTCTGGCAAACATATCAAGTCTAGCCTCATCCACAGTGCCAGCAGTGCTGGATCTTTCATACATAAGTATGACAAACCTCTCCAGGACCTTCAGGTCACTCTCTTCCACTCTGAGAGGGTAGTGACTCAGTTTGAAGAACACAGTGGAGGCCTCTGAAAGATGTTCCATGTCTGCCAGGCGGTCTTCTTGCCCTTGCTCCGAAGGCTGACACTGTATCACAGCCTGTGAACGCATGGAAGAAGAGCATGCCATTCACCTTCTCCTGGCCCAGAGAGTTGCACAGGTCATGCACAGCAATCCAGCGCAGGCTCTGGCCTTGGCCAAATGCCACCCATAGCTTCTCTAGCCCTAGATTGTGGAGAGTGGAGAAAGCACTGACTGCAACGACAAGAACATCTGTGTCATTTGCTTTAACCGTGATGGTCTTGGCTCCATGTTCTGTGGCATATTTGGCATGGAGAAAGATGCGGGTGTCAGCTTCCTCATGAGAGCACTTTTCCAGTCCCTGAAGACTAGCCTCATGAGTGCTGAGGACAGCAGACCCTTTCGTGGCAATGACAACATTTGTGGCAGACATCTGGGCAACTTTGTCTGCCAGGAACTGGAACAACTCTGTCTTGTTGGCATCGTGTCTTAGGAAATTGCGCCAGTTGGATGGAATTGTGTTCTTGTCTGTCACCTTGCGCCTTCCTCCTTGACCACGTTGGAGCCTGGTCTCAGCTTTGAGGCTGGATGTATTGTATACATCAAATACAAGATGTGATGATGTGTACTTGCTGCTATAGGATTGTATCACAGGCAAGAAGTCGCAAAGTGCATAGCCCTCAAAGGTCTTTCCTTTCTTTGGTGGCAAAGCATGGACCAAAGCTGATCCATCTACAATGAGGACATCAGTCTTTGGTTCTTTGTCTTCTAGTGTAACATGACTCTCCAGGACCGAGGTCAGCTGAGACTTCTGACATGTGTACAGCCTACCACCCTCACTAAGGGAAGCTGGGAATGTTTGATTCTCGTGCTGGAAGAATTCCTGCAGATCACATTCACGGCTCTGACAGGATATAAATAGCTTTGAGAAAAGCTGGCAATCCTCCTTCAGAAGTTTCTGCTTTGACTGTTCTACAGGAGCAGCTTCTACCTGAAGAAGTCAGTTCTGTTCTTCTTTATCGGCTCATAGAAGGAGACTGCATTGTTTGCCAAAGAGTCTGAAAACTTGAAATTTAGTGCGGCCTCTGTCAAGGTGTGTCTGTAGAAGTTCTGCTGAGCTGGGGTGGGCAATGTCTTTGTTGTCAATGGAATACAGATCCTGGCTCTCTTCCTGAAAAGGACTTCCCAAGTGTTGCAAAGCCAATGACAGCTTGCTGACTCTCTCCAAGAATGTCTTCTGCGCATGAGGTGTTTGTTCATGGTGTGTTGTCTGCTCATTAGACTCCTTACTTTGAACCTCTGTTTCGTATGCAGACACCAAGCGGATGATCTCTGGGCCAGCCACCATCCATCTTCTGAGTGCTGACGGATCTTCAGTCAGCCCAATGGCTCCGCCATCAGCCTTTATAAAGGCATTGGTCTGCTCATGAGCTTGGTCAAGAGCCATTGCTGAGAACTGGCGACTGGTCTTGTGCACAACAAAGTTGCCAGCCTTGAACTCCTTGTGCAACTCTGGGTGTGAACTCTCTAGGTAAGCATGTCCCTGAGGTGAATAGGCAGCCAACGAGCATAGTTTGTATTATTGTTGGAAAAGAAGTAGGGTATCAGCTCATGCAATGCCTGGCAGTAGAGGACAAAATTGGCCTCACGGAAGGACCTGATCAGTAGGAATATCACAAGTTCCATAGACAACACCATGTGCCAGAAGTGGAACTGTGGACTCTGCAGTCTTCGAAGGTCACACCACTCCTCAAACTCTAATGCCTGCTCATTGTTGTTTGCTTTCTCAGCACAGTAGTCAGTGTATGCTGTCCTCAGGAGTTTGTACAAACTAGAGGCTGTAACCTGGTGCATCTGCCGTGTCCTGGTTACACTTGCAGCTGACAGGAAGGATTCTGCAGTTCCAGATGAAGCAACTCCTGCCTCCACCAGAGCTCCTGTCCAACCACTGCCATGAAGAAGAGTACCAAGAGATGTCATTGCTGCCATCTCAATGTGCAGACCACCAAACATTACCAGATACTTGTCTTCGCCATACTGATCAGGCCACTGCCACTGCACCTGCTTTGCTACGGCATAGATTGGCTGATCAGCTGTGATTATGGGTATCTGGCCAGGGTTCAGAAAATCAGTGACATCCTGCACTTTCTGCATCACGTGTTTGATCGTAGCAACAGAATGAGCTATTCAGGTGCGGCTATCTAACTATAGCTGGTCTGGGGCTGTTAGAAAGCATTTGGGACACTAAACTAAACTATACTACAACTACTAGTCTAAGACTACAGGATTAGTAAAGCTGGATTAGCTGGCACTGAACCCCATGCTGAGTTACACAGCAGTGATGTCACCAGTGTGCCCTGGTTGTGTGCAGACATACACTCTTTTACATTTATTAATTTTCCTTCAAAATTGATGAGTTATTCGAAAGAGATGGCCTCATTAGGATCTAAAACCACAGAAACCAAGATCCATGCTTAAAACGATAATTGTTGAACGGGCATTATTTCTCATTATAATTATTGTTTCTACCTTTTCTTGGCAGCCATATAGCCCCCCATATTTAAAGGTAAACTGTACTGGGAAGCTACAGAAACATAATATTCACAAGAAATAGTATGGAAGAGCTTTACCATATTGCTAGAAGCAAATACATGCCATTTTAGTGAAAAATTAGCCAAAATCTGTCGATACTGGCCGCCATCTTGGAATTTGGCCGCCATATTAAATTTTTTGCGTGGCCAGCGCCCTTTTCTGATAGAGGGAACTTTAAAGAGCACTTGTGCAAAATTTCATGCTTGTTTCACTATCTGAACGATTCTTATGAAATATGCAATTATCTGTTGCACTATATGGAACAAAACATATGATGCTGTGATGTCTGGTTTGCAAAGAACTGAAAACGCATCCTCCAGCCTAACTGTGAATAATATCGTCGTAACGCCACCCAGAAAGAAAAGAAAATATTTGAATAGACTGAAGGAAGGCCCTGAAGGTCTGCTTACAAAGATGTCTCGCTGCTCTTCGTCTTTTAAGAGATTAGTCTCGGGACAGACTCCATTAAGGCCAGATTTACTCAGGTTTTACTCAGGCATCTGCTCCTTTGGCAAGGCCGGGATGGCTCGCTGTACGAGGAAGTAACTTCAATAAAGTGAAGTTTGAGTCCTCAAGGCCGCCCCCCCCCCACCTCTCTCTCTCTCTCTCTCTCTCTTATATGTCTGCTAATATATGATTAAGAAGTCCTGATTAACTCCTAGATGTAGCTCTCTCTCTCTCTCTCTCTCTCTCTCTCTCTCTCTCTCTATATGTCTGCTAATATGTAATTTAAGAAGTCATGATTAACTCCAGATGTAGCTCTCTCTCTCTCTCTCTCTCTCTCTCTCTCTCTCTCTCTCTCTCTCTCTCTCTCTCTCTCTATATGTCTGTTAATATATAATTTAAGAATTCCTGATTAACTCCAGATGTAGCTCTCTCTCTCTCTCTCTCTCTCTCTCTCTCTCTCTCTCTCTCTCTCTCTCTCTTTGTCTGCAATATGTAATTTAAGAAGCCATGATTAACTCCAGATGTACCTCTCTCTCTCTCTCTCTCTCTCTCTACGTCTGTTGATATATACTTTAAGAAGTTTTGATTAACTCCTAGATGTAGCTCTCTCTCTCTCTCTCTCTCTCTCTCTCTCTCTCTCTCTCTCTCTCTCTCTCTCTCTCTCTCTCTCTCATATATACGTCTGTTAATATATAATTTATGAAGTCCTGATTAACTTCTAGATGTAGCTCTCTCTCTCTTAACTCTCTCTCTCTCTATGTCTGTCTATATGTAATTTAAGAAGTCCTGATTAACTCCTAGATATCTCTCTCTCTCTCTCTCTCTCTCTCTCTCTCTCTCTCTCTCTCTGCTATACGTCTGCCAATATGTAATTTAAGAGGTCCTGATTAACTCCCAGATGTAGCTAACATGTATATATTTAAATCTTGAATTTATAAATCTGAGTTGGAGGTTGAGGTAGACGCTTATGAATGAACATTTAAATCAAATTGAATTAGTTACTTATATAAGGTTTAAGAAATAAATATATCTGTATTATAATTGCCTTACGGTGACATAAAATCCAGAATATGACAGACCCAAGTTTTATTCTGCAAAAGTGATATTTAGAAAAATGTACTAAAGTATCGGGAGAAGTGTTTCTGTTTACTAGAGAAAGTTTTTAAGACCATTCGATATTTTTTTTACGATTCTCGTTCTCTTTATACAACGAAAAATATTTAGTCAGATTGTTTTATAGGAAAAGTTTTGACAAACGAAACTTATTTCCGCGTGATTATGGTTAGTGTTTTGTTTTATAGTTACATGGATGTCGTAAGTTCCTGCTTCAACATACACTTCCTCGGCTATCATTGCGACTAATAAAGACAGGGATACACACACACACACACACACACACACACACACACACACACACACACACATATATATATATATATATATATATATATATATATATATATATATATATATATATATATATATATATATATATATATATATATATATATATATATATATATATATATATATATATATATATATATATATATATATATATATATATATATATATATATATATATATATATATATATATATATATATATTTTATTCCTCTCAATCCCAAATGTAAAATATCTTGATATGCTCCACAATGAAAACGAAAAAGACCACAGAGAAGAAATGGAAATACAGTTCTTAATTTTTCCCAGCATTTTCACCTTCCGTCAGGCCTATTTTGGGTGTACTTTGTTGGCCAGTCAGTTTAAGAAAGATATATACCGGACTCATGCTTATATTTGACTTCAAACTTGCATAAAATAAAAACAAGTAAAAATGGTAAATAGAGTTCGCAGCTGTTACAGGATAACATTAAATGTAAATTGTCTAGTACATAGTTCGTCCGACAGAAAAGGTTAACAGTCCAGTGAGTCTATAACGGTAATTGAGTGCGTACCTTAGTATATTACAGAATTCGTAATGATTTTCCATAATATGTAGAAAGAGTGGGTCTCTCTTGTTGTTTTCACTATAGCGAATACATGCTGTTTCTATTAAGTTTCGATAAAATTATCGTGTCTGAATAAAATTTTTGCTTAAGATGACTGAATTCTCTGACGTGGGTACTAATGACACTGTTTCTCTAATCAGTAGCGATACTGTTCTTATGCTGTGCAATCCGTTTTTCAACAGTTTTTGCTGATTGTCCAATATAAAATCAATTGCACTCACATTGAATTTTATACACTACCCAATTGTCTGTTTCTTATTAAAGTTCTACCAACGGTATTGCGATAGGAAAATACAACAGTTAAATCTAGTAATATAAGTGGATCGATAAAACGATCGAAGGCTGGCATGTGTGGCAAACACAGTATATTGCTGTTAAAATTCCTATTGCCAATAGTGGAATAAAAAGATTTTTTGGCTAGTGAGAAACACTTATGTATGTCATGCAAAGTAAAATTTTGCATAAGACCCAATCCATATATATAAATTATATATATACTGTATATATATATATATATATATATATATATATATATATATATATATATATATATATATATATATATATATATATATATATATATATATATTATTCTATCTCGTCATCAAAGAATTCAGGGCTGACTTGATGAAGAGCTCCCAAAAACAGAAATCTTATTCCTGACTATTTTACTTGTTTATTATATAAAGATAATCAGATTTTGTTGCTACCTTTTCGATGTACTTTACACTTCAAAATATTGTTATATCCAGTGACTTTAACACCCGAGAAAGCTACAGTCGTATTTTCTTCCTTCTTCAAAAGTATTAATGTATGATCTATATCCAAGTGAATTTTCTAAATACTAAATAAGTCTTCAACCTAACGAAAGCATAGTATATTGTCGGGTAAAAGGGAATTAGCCAGGCTACTCTCATAAAATTCCATGTAGATTTTTCCATAATAAACAAGTAAAATAGTCAGGAACAAGATCTATTTTTTTAGTATCATTGTGGCTTTTACAATAATATTTTTGTTTTCTGTAAATTTATCTATTTCTCATCGTACTGCTGTATTTAAAAAATCAGTCTTACTCCTTGGAAATCGACTCTATTTAAAGTGCTTCCTTTTGACATTTTTAGGCATAAAACTTCTTCAGTGCTGTGTGGAATATTTTGGATAAAATAATGTGATAAAAACCGGAGAATAAATTTTAATTCCACGATTAGAGGTTGTGATTCCACTCATTTTTGACCAAGGAACTGGTAAAAAAAGAAAAATTAATGCAATCTCAGTCATTTGCTGCGCCAATTTAATAATCTACTATAAAGTATGTATGTATGTATGTATTATTATTATTATTATTATTATTATTATTATTATTATTATTATTATTATTATTATTATTATTATTGTGAAGATGAACCCTATTCATGTGGAACAAGCCCACAGGGGCCACTGTCTTGAAATTCGAGTTTCCAAAGAATATGGCGTTCATTTGAAAGAAGTAACAGAAGATAATAGGAAACAGAAAGAAGAGATCAGTTACTAGAAAAGAAAAAGTAAATTAACAAACTATTAAATAAATAGATAAAAATGTAAGTAAATTATTAGAATATACAAGGCGAATTGTTTTAGGGTAGTAATGCGTCGCATTTTCGCTGGAAATTTTGAAGTTCCAGTTACACAACATCCTCAGGGAGACTGTTCCACAGTCCAATGGTATGAGGAATAAAGGACCTCTGGAACCGAGAAGTTCAACAGCGAGGCCCATTTACTGCGAATTGGTGCTGCTGTTCAGCAAATCTGGTTGCTCTCGGCAGAAAAAGAGGATCAAGGATCAATTGTGAATGTGAAAGATGCCTCTTAATATAAAAGGATTAATTTACCAACATAATTTCAAAATGCTATTTAGATGATCGTGCTTCCAATTGAAAATAATAATGGCATCTGCAAAGTAAGACCTACAAGTTTGTGAAGTACTGGATATTATTTTCAAAATGTTGCTCTGTTCGAATCTATACAAAAGCAACGGCGGTGGGCGAAACCATGATTATACCTGTATGGAAGCATCTTCGTTATAAAAAGTGTTTACGTACAATACATAGTCTGATAGGCGTCAAAAAAAGATCATTTATCTAAAAAAAACAAGTACATTCATTAACGATTTAATTACGACTAAACCTCTACTTCCCAATTATTTCCATAATTCTTTACCTATCACCGAAGTCTCACGAACTTTTCAAATAAGCAATAAAAAAATGAGCAAAAATGGACATATCTGATTAGCGTTTTGCCACCAGAAAAATCCCAGTAATTAATTAATTAATTAACTAATTATCGAGTCATTCAACAAGTACAAACGAGGAAGCATTATTGTATGTTGCAATAATAGACCGGAGAGAACATCTTGTAAGAACTTTTGAAATCCCATCAAATCAGCATAAAGAAGCATTTAAAAGAAAAAACCTGCCTTTTTACTGAAGTCAGTTTTTGTTGTGGTAGCTGAAGGCAAATAACATAAACAGAAAGACAAATTCTCGAACAGAATAAAGGTTGAGAAATGTCTAAAGAACTAGAGTGTTAATGCTTCGGCCGCTCTCGGTCCTGCTGTTGCTTCCTCCTCCTCCTCCTCCTCCTCCTCCTCCTCCTCCTCCTCCTCCTCCTTCTCCTCCTCCTCCTCCTTCTTCCTCCTCCTCCTTCTTCTTCTTCTTCTTCTTAGGCCAGAGGATTGCAGTCCCCAGTGATTGACACTTTGGACAATCCAACAAACACCAGCCTAAACTACTGAGCTGTTTGGCTGGTATGCCTTCAGAAAATAGAAGATTCTCCATAAAAGAAATCACAAATAATTATTTTTATATACCAAATGTAGATATTTCACCTGTTTAACATGTTTTTATTTTTTTTGTAGATTACCTATTGTCTTGGAAATGCTGACATTAAAGTTTTCAGACACCTAATGAGAGATGAACAGGCTCTCATTAAAATCTTTATAGATTTGAATATTTTCTAATAGTAAAATTATATTATTGTGTCTATTGCTATTCAAAATGTACACCCATTCATATAAGACACGCCAAAAAGGTGTAAGAAACTTGCCGACCAAATTTCCTCAAAATAAAACTCGGAAAGCAAGCTTAAGGAATAAAGGAACTAAGGTTGCTTTCAGATAAAGATGACATAAATCTAAAAGGGCAAATGAGATAAAGGCTACGTGACTGCAAGGGCTACTGTCATTTGTCATCAGCATTACAGTCTCTCTTAAGTATAAAGCCTCGAAATCCACAGCAATATCAGAACACATTTCCTACTGTTATGACGTCGTACACTTCAACGAGTTACAGATGATTCCGCTTAGTTTAAGAATGTTTAGGCCGGCCATTGTGCAGTGAAGCGTAAGAGAGAAAAGAAACATATTATTAGCGATTTTACATCACAGAGAGAGAGAGAGAGAGAGAGAGAGAGAGAGAGAGAGAGAGAGAGAGAGAGAGAGACGTCATGTGCATGCGTTTGCTCAAAATTCGTCGTCGACCAAAAACAACATCCATTTATAAAACTTAAAAACAGGGATTATAATAAAACAATTAGATAAAAACGGGCGATGAAATGTCCAAGATACCACAATATACAGGTTTTATAAAATAATAAGTTAACAGAATGCAAAATTTGTTATGAAATTGTAACGGATGCTTCATAAGCTTCTGTTATTAAATTCTTAGCAATGAGCAGAAGAAAAAGAGAAATAGAGAGTGAATAAAAGAGGAAAATATTGCGCATGTGTGTGCACGTTCATCAGAGTTATCCCCATCTAGAATCTAATGATTACCTTAACTTTAAAATTTTGAATGAGTAGCTTTAAATAAAATGATTAAATGAGAATAATTATGTAAGGAAAATACAACATATTGCACAGTGATGGGTAAGAGAGAAAGCACCGTAAAAATATTGTATATCACTGCAGCTTGCAAAGGACCCTATGGTATAGATTTATAAAACTTCTGTCACGGGAACTAAAATGTTATGTAAAAGGAAAAACATAGTATATGGCTTCAAGGAAATAGGAAACAATGGAGTGCAAGATCATTCGCCTTTACTCTAACGCACTTTTAAGCAACCTTTTAAAAGGGAACAAAAGAACACTCGGCTCCACAAAGAACACTGGAGAGAAGAATTGAAAAGAGGCGCATATAGCCATTTCAATGCCAACAAGGTCCTTACTTTTGGGATAGGTCTTCAGGATTGGAATAACTGCCTAGGACTATCTTTGGTATATAAACCAAGAAGGGGTGACGGACATTAGCCCGGATTGTCGATATTATTTAGTTTCTCTTTTAAATTTCTTTAGAACAGCTTTTGCAGAAAGGGGTCAAGAATATGGAGACCTTGGCTTAATGTTATGTTCCTTTGTTAGCTGTACAAATTCAGACTCGATGAGGTTTAGTGGAACAGTGTTTTTATTTTCAGTGCTGGTTGATTTTTCACTTAGGTGAACAATAAGAACATTAATCTTGTGACCAGTTCCAACTCAACATTTATGTTGATTTTTCCGACATTCTGTGCTTGACCTGTCTTGCCCCCCAAAAATGAATCAGAGTACATACATGGAGTTTTATGAATAATTTTGTTAATTCTGTGAGGAAATTTCTCAATGCCATGATTTGTTCAATGTTATAATATGGAGAGACTACATCCGCTCGGAATATTTTATACACTGATTGGATGGACTCAAAACCACTGAAATAAGTGTTGTTGGGTAATCTTGGCTTCCTTTCACTTTTTATTATAAAAAATGCCTTCACAGCTTTATTGAAGCATGTGTCCAAAATATGAACAGATAACAAGTTCAGATTTCGTCTATTTGTCTAATGGTCTGTAATTCGGTATCCAGACGACAACGCTGAGCCCATGTCAGCTGAAGTCTGATCATCCATTTTTGCTCTTTCACAGCCAAAATGAAAAACACTATTAAGAAACTTATCTCACTTCTGTAAGTGAAGTGTATTCCGAGTCTATTCACTTCATACTAAGAAAAGCCCGACATGTTTAGGATAATCATTTGACAAAGGAACTCCAAGTCTAGAAAATGGAATGTATGATTTATACTTCGTGTGTCTGTGACCATTCTTCTGGGACTCCTGGTCAATAGAAAGTTTCAGAAAATATGCATAAATTGTTTCTTGCTTTTCCGTGTGGCAGATGTTTTCTCCAGCTACCTCATTACCATGCAGACAATAAGCTTTGTAAGCCTCCTGGGAAGTTCCCTATTTTGAAAGAGACGTCTGTGTGTCGAGACTTATTTAATTGAATTTTGAATGAGAAGAACTTTTTGGAAACACACACACACACATATATATACTGTGTTTTATATATATATATATATATATATATATATATATATATATATATATATATATATATATATATATATATTAATATGTATAATATATATATATATATATATACATTTAATATATTTATATATATGTGTTTGTGTGTATAAAGTCTTATAATCATACATAAGCAGTATTTAAAAGTCCCTGAAAGATGATAATCTCATTTCAGGTTAACACGATTAATAATTGTATTGAAGCAATATAACTTTGACCTGCTCTATTTAGCCAACCTAAATTTTAATATATGTGGCCTCGATTCATGAGTAGATTTTCATTTAGAAATAAACTGATTACTTTTCCACATAAGCCAGGAGAAAATGACAATATGAAAAAGATTACCATTAGTCTGAAGAAGCTCATGTACAGTTGGACACAGGTTTCCCTGGTACACCTTCATGACAGAGTTAAAAAAATTATATGGTAACAGTGTTTACTGAGGGGGATGGGGGGAGGACTCTTTCTCCGTTAGCGAGAGTTCCACCAACTAGCTCTGGAGTTTGTTTAGTGGGAGGAGTCATTAGGTTTGGTTGAAGACCAAAGACACACACACAAGGAATGAAAAAAAAATCTGAGTAGGTTACATCGCTGTATAGAAGATTACTGTCTCACTTTTAATATAAGTTTATTAAGATTCCATTTAACTTTCGGCCAAGACGTTATTTTACCACCGTGTCTGTTATTATATATGTCATATTCATTACACAATACATAAAATTTATCAAAATTTTAAAATTATATTAGTATTGGTGAAAATCACGAACATCATAACAGGATATTTTAACCTTATCACGTAAGCCAAGTTTACAGTATCAGTTGCAGTGCGTTTCCTACAGATACTACAATAGGCAGCTATAAACAGAAGTGCAGCAGCACTTGATTGAATATACCCAAAAACTCAGTGGAGGTGTTGATTGTTTCTGACACAGTGGCTTCTCTCTCTCTCTCTCTCTCTCTCTCTCTCTCTCTCTCTCTCTCTCTCTCTCTCTCTCTCTCTCATATTAGCTAACGCAAAGTGACATGATGTCTTCTAGAAATACCGCTGCGCTGTATGCAGTTCTGATATGCCATTAAGACCATCTAATCTTGACTAAACTAATATATATATATATATATATATATATATATATATATATATATATATATATATATATATATTATGAAATCAGGAGTTATTAAACCTTTAATATTGAGGTAGAGCGAAATGGATATTAAAGGACGTTTGTAGCTTTCTTGATTGTATATGAATCACGGTGATGTGATAGTCATATATATATATATATATATATATATATATATATATATATATATATATATATATATATATATATATATATATATATATTATATATATATATATATATATATATATATAAATTTTGGGCAGAGGGTGGGCTTGGGGATTAGGTTGCTGTTGTTAAGCAGTCTTACAGGTTTTGGAATTATAAAACGCATTTCAAACTGAAAACCTTCTTTCTTTGCTGCACCGATGACCTCAGTCTAGACGGCTTTGCTACAACTGAAATTGGTGGGGATAAGGTGGGCCAGTTGAGACTCCGATGAATGGACGAGAGGTAGTAGAGCAAGACGGAATAACATAATGTTATTCCGTCTTGAGGTAGATAATGATCGTGGATAGAATGTATGGCTGACGAAAAGTTCCACCTAAAATATTTTCTTGTTTATCTTTAATGCCTGTGTGTTTTTATGGTATTTCTCCTAGTACTATTATAGTAGTGTAGATTTACTGAATACAACAACATTTAAAAGAAGAAAGATGGATTAAACTCACTCTTTCTTGTAAATATATAGAAGGAAAAGGAGAGGGAGAGAGAAAGTAGACATTACTGATGAGTCAAAATGAAACACAACTAGGGAAAGAGAAAATTCCACAACGAGCAATGGAAAGTGAAGAAGGACTCCCAAAGTTGGTGCAAACTTGTAACCATTCCCATATGGTAAAGTTAATTCGTTTGCCAATGATGACAATTATTTACATTCAGAGGTTTCATGTATTCATGGATGGGTTTGTATTCCATCTTGAATATACTGTAGAGGTTATTCCCTACACGCCGTTCATTAAAATAATTATTACATGATATGAGTAAACACATCATCTTCTACTTGGCTTATATTTTTTAATATATTGATTGTGATACAAGTTTTAATGTCATACGGACAGAAATTCCTTTCGCTCTTATCATCATTCGTGTGAGGATAAGAGAGACGCCTCTATTGTTAAACAACCCCTTCAGTCATTTACCTGTCCTTTGTGGAAAGGGCTATTCGGAGAAATGTAGATTAATGATATTATCTTGAGGATTTCTTTTAGAGAATGTATAAAGAAATCAGGATAGCGAAATTCCCTTTAGATTTTTAACTCCGTTTAGGTATCAAATTCACCTTTCTAATAAATAAATTACAATAATCATGACCTGGAGCTAAACCATATGCATACTTTTGTTTGCAGTTTTTTTACATTGCTTGGATCGGTGCCAAATCATATTACATGGAAGTTCAGAGGACGCCATGGGGTAATCCAAATACAAAAACGCAATTTTTACATTTATTTTTAATATCAGTGAGAAGTTCAGCCACCTTCCTTCTAGATCACCTCTTGCAATCTGTTAGGCATAGAAGATTCATGGTTTCTGACTATCTACGGTCAGTTGTGGAGGAGCTCCCATTGTGTTCGGCAGTGGTCCACAAGTTGATCTGGTCTCCTCTCCCTCTCAGGCTCCCAACAATTTACCAAATTAGCCCAAATATTCTCTATGGGGTTCATGACTGCACCCTTGCTTGGCCAGTCAAGCAATTGCAGCAGCTCTCGACCTTGAAACTATTCCTGGACTATTCTGGCGGTATGGATGGGGCAGCGGTCGTGAATGAAAATGACAGGAGCAGGTGGGAAGGAATAATTCCGCTGTTGAAGTGAAGGGAGGAAGAAATCTTGACGAATTTCAGTGTATTTTTCACCAGTGAACCTCCCTTCAATCCTGGTGATATCACCCAATGTGAGAAGATCCAGCCCCACATGTTTACGGTGACATGCCCACTCCTGGTCACCTCATAAATGTTTCTTTGGTAGTATCTGAAGGGGGAAAATTTAATTTTTAAAAAATTTACGCTTTGCTTTTCATCGATGACACCTAATAATCCAAGGTTTTCGGAATGACCATGGCGTTGGTACAAACCTGCTCTGGAATAAGTTAACAATGGCGTCATCCTCAGCTGGGGTGGGTTAATACCCCTAGCCTAGCTAAGAGAGCATAATATCTTAAATGCTTAACTTAAAATTTATATAACATCGTAATCAAATTTAGATTCTTGGAATTTTGACCTTATTCTTATTGATAATAATTTAATAAATATATGGCTGTATATTTTGGTTTTAAAAGTATATCAAAATAGAATGCGATTGCATATTCCATAATATTCTAAAAAATTGGTTGGTGATTAAATAAAATTGTAAATCATTCTTGAGCCATCACTGAAATGACATTTAACATATAAATTATAGCTATCATAAGACACACAATCACTGTGAGGGGGCTGGGCACAAATAAAATGCTCTTATAGGCTTAATTATGCCGAGACAACTCAATCCACTATCTAACTTTGTTCAATGGTTGAGGTCGGTAAGGGCCAACCACCCACCAGTGTGGAATTATGGAAGTGCACCTGCAAAATATTACTGTGGTGTTAGAATGGCTGAGCATATCTGTGGTCTAAAAGCAAAATTATAATAGCGAGACGAATTACATCCAAGAAAGAAACTTTCACGCTAAATAAGCAAGATTAAATAACCATGAACAAGGTAAATTCTATATAATTCCTTCATATTCTTCGCCAATCATTCAATATTAACAACTTACGCAAGTCGTATTGGGAAAGGACTCTCTCCCACCTTCTTATCCACAACTGCACTGTGGTGGGGTTGGGGTCGTTCCAACATCACGTGGAATGGCTCGTAAAATCGAGAGGCCATTGTTGCGTAAAGTGACAATTCGTCCTCGTAACTTGCAGATTTGCGTCCCTTCGATTCATTACGAGTGGTTATGAAGTCTGAATAACATTTAAGAGTCCTGCTGACGACCTCAACATTCGTTGGGATTCAGACTCTGTTTATAAGTCGAGTAAGACAATACCTTGCTTCATATATCTTTATATCGTTCCTGATTATAGGATTAGCCAACAGGGAACATAATCACTATGGTAACTGAAATAAAGATACTACTGTTAAATTTAATATGCTCACGTAATTACTGTTCCTGTTAATAACATTACATTGAGAACTGAATACTCGCTGAGCACTGCTTCATAAAATGTGCTCGCAACAGTGTTCGCGAATTCTATAACCTATTTTTTCTGTAACTAGGATTCGTATCAGTACGAGATTTTGCTATAGCGTACTACACCCAGTGCCGTAATTTATAAGAGATATCATGAATCACTAATTATAAAGAATAGACACTTGTCCCTATACTGAAGAGGCAAAAACTCGATTAGCCGAAATGAATACGAACACCATTTTTTTTTTTTTCTGCAAAATGTTTTATAGAAATTTTTTTTGAATATCTGAGTTTTGTATTTCAGTTTTATTTTCTTATAAGCATAATAATTTTCAACACAAACATGCTAACAGTTTACTTAGGCAAACTATAGGATGTTAACGATCATTTGTGGAGGAGGTCTAAAATGTTTTAGATGGGTTTGTGTTATATTTGTAGTTAAGGTGTTATAATTTACAACTTACAATTGTTGCCTGACATTGCTTGTATTAGGAGACCAAACTCAAGTATAAAGTCTTCTTTGCAATTATCTGTATTTGCATTTTTAAGGAAATATGTGTACAAAATGTAATTGAGTAATAAATTTTATATAAGTATTTATAGCTGTGATTACAATTTTTAAATATTAAAATTGTGAAATTATACTAGTGATTGTATTTGATATTGTTCCCCACCTTGTAAGTGAAGTTATAATTGTAATTTGATAACAGGTCAGGTAATTATCGATCCTAACTGTAATAGACATAAAGCAAATGTAATTACCCTAACCTGCTTATATTATATAATATATGAAGGGGCTACTTCATACGAAATGGATGAGCATAAAAATAATGGGAACAAAAATGTAAAAATTGTTTCTGTATACATGGGAGAAAAACTGGTTAGAAATTCAGTGTTTTTCCACTGCACCTCGGCTTCTCTGTTCCACCTGTGAGCTGTTCAGTCTTCAATAAATCGTCTTTACCTTTCTCGGGATCTATGGTTGGGGTTCATGTCTGCACCCTTCTTTGGCCAGTCAAGCAATTCAGGTCCTCTCGACTTCAAACCATTCCTGGACTATTATGGCCGTATGGATGGGGCAGTGGTCAAATGATAATGACAGAACTAGGTGGGAAAGGATAATTCAGCTGGTGAAGTGAAGGAGGAAGAAATACTGAAGAATTTCAATGTATTTTTTCACTTTGTGAAACTCCCTTCAGTCCTGGTGATATCACATATACCATGTAAAGAAATCCAGCCTCACACGTTCACAGTTACGTACAAGCTTCCGGCCACCTCGTAAATGTTTTCTCGCTGGTATCTGAAGGGAAAATCTGAATTTTTAACAATTTTACGCGTTGCTTTCCGTAAACAGGGAAAATAATGATATATCGTTTGGGGAAATATAATGCTAAGTAACATCCCTTGCAATAAATTAATGTTTATTCATCCATGAGGATTAATACTTACAATACCATCAAGTTTGCCTTTCCAACCTCTTTTTCACTAAAACAGCTCGAGAGCTGATTGGTGAAATTCACGTTAAGAGAGGAAGAGCACCACCTTTAGTAAACAGTGTCTCAAACAGACAATTAATAATATATCATTATGAAGACATACAGAATTTTAAACGTTATCAATGACAGTAACGGCCTCAGATGTTGCAATGTCAGATAACAGCCAATCAATCAATCAGTCCCAGTATTCATGTGATTTAATATATCTGTTTGTTCAGTTATAATGATATTACTGCCACAGCACCCCATTACACTAACAAGTTTCAGTCACCCAATCATGGCTAGACTTAGGTGCTGTATTAACTAGTAGTATTCGTTATAGTCTCCAAATGAATAGACAACAGCAAAATATAGCTCTCCGATCGCGCATCTTCACTCTACGAGAAAGTGGGCTTTCATTACTCGCAGTTGCACAGCGTCTTTACGTCTCCCCAACAATGCTGAGACTGGGAAATTGACTGACTTTGGGAAGCATATTTTTTTCTAACTATAAACCTTATAGACCTGTGAAATTATGAAACAAATTAAAGTTGCCTTGGTCCTGTTGAACTCTCTATTTGTTATTCTTTTGTTTACTTGTTCAATATTTAATAGCTGTCCCATAAGTAGGCAGGCTATAAATGATCTTAATTATCTAGTTATCTGCATGTTAATTACGTATTTTAGTTCGAAGACCTCCGATACGAACGACCACCTGTCACAATAACGACGACTTTCGATGAGCAGCAGCAGAAGATCCTTTTACCAATACTACTGCTATTCGAACGTCTGGCATTGAATATTTCGGTTATGACGGCGCGAAGACGTCTGCGTTGTGAGGCAGGAATTCCTCGTAGAATTCCTGCCAAAAGGAATTTTTCACTATAGTTTATATGTTAAAGCGGCATAGTGCTGATAGGCTTGCCTTTGCTCAACAGTTTGTGGTGGAGGATGCTGTTGCTGTTTGAGATTGATCTGGCTTTATACCAGCACAGGCTTTTGCTCATCGAGCAGCCTGTATGAATATTTTGCAGGTGGGAAGGTGGTTTTTAAAGATATGAGCCTTTTATTATAATCTCAATGGATTGTGCAGGTTGAATGCTATAATATGCAATTCTGGTCTCGAGTTGTATTCACTGATGAAAGGTCTTTCACTACTAATACAGTAGCCGCAGAATACATAACTGTAGACCGAATAATAGAAGGTGTTGTATAATCATTAATAGCAGTCAAACCATACTAATGATAAGCAAGGGTAATATTATAATCAAAAGATAATCATTTTGTCAGTAACCATGTATTTTCTGTTAATGGAATCATATTGCCACGAGAAGTGTGAAAATAAAAATTCTTCATGGAAAACCCCCATTAGTTCTACTATGGCCAGCTTTCAGGCATTAAGCAAATGCATTATTAATGTTAAGAATAATCCCGTAGGCAAACTAGAAATATAGAGTACACTGTTTGCTGAATTAAAGAATACCATATAACAGACCATTGCATATGAAATTTGATGCTATTATTGGTATTAATCCTTGTAGATGAATAAACATTCTTAACTTATTGCAAGGTTTGTTAATTGGTATTTTATTTCCCCAAACGATATATCATTATTTTCTCAATTATGAAAAGCAAAACGTAATTTTTTTAAAAATTAAATTTTTCCCCTTCAGATACTACCAAAGAAACATTTATGAGGTGACCAGGAGTGGGCATGTCACCGTAAACATGTGGGGCTGGATCTTCTCATGGTGGGTGATATCACCAGGATTGAAGGGAGGTTCACTGGTGAAAAATACACTGAAATTCGTCAAATTTCTTCCTCCCTTCACTTCAACAACGGAATTATTCCTTCCCACCTGCTCCTGTCATTTTCATTCACGACCGCTGCCCCATCCATACCGCCGGAATAGTCCAGGAATAGTTTCAAGGTCGAGAGCTGCTGCAATTGCTTGACTGGCCAAGCAAGGGTGCAGTCATGAACCCCATAGAGAATATTTGGGCTAATTTGGTAAATTGTTGGGAGCCTGAGAGGGAGAGGAGACCAGATCAACTTGTGGACCACTGCCGAACACAACGGGAGCTCCTCCACAACTGACCGTAGATAGTCAGAAACCATGAATCTTCTATGCCCGACAGATTGGAAGAGGTGATCTAGAAGGAAGGTGGCTGAACTTCACTGATATTAAAAATAAATGTAAAAATTGCGTTTTTTGTATTTGGATTACCCATGGCGTCCTCTGAACTTCCATGTAATATGATTTGGCACCGATCCAAGCAATGTAAAAAAACTGCAAACAAAAGTATGCATATGGTTTAGCTCCAGGTCATGATTATTGTAATTTATTTATTAGAAAGGTGAATTTGATACCTAAACGGAGTTAAAAATCTAAAGGGAATTTCGCTATCCTGATTTCTTTATACATTCTCTAAAAAGAAATCCTCAAGATAATATCATTAATCTACATTTCTCCGAATAGCCCTTTCCACAAAGGACAGGTAAATGACTGAAGGGGTTGTTTAACAATAGAGGCGTCTCTCTTATCCTCACACGAATGATGATAAGAGCGAAAGGAATTTCTGTCCGTATGACATTAAAACTTGTATCACAATCAATATATTAAAAAATATAAGCCAAGTAGAAGATGATGTGTTTACTCATATCATGTAATAATTATTTTAATGAACGGCGTGTAGGGAATAACCTCTACAGTATATTCAAGATGGAATACAAACCCAACCATGAATACATGAAACCTCTGAATGTAAATAATTGTCATCATTGGCAAACGAATTAACTTTACCATATGGGAATGGTTACAAGTTTGCACCAACTTTGGGAGTCCTTCTTCACTTTCCATTGCTCGTTGTGGAATTTTCTCTTTCCCTAGTTGTGTTTCATTTTGACTCATCAGTAACGTCTACTTTCTCTCTCCCTCTCCTTTTCCTTCAATATATTTACAAGAAGGAGTGAGTTTAATCCATCTTTCTTCTTTTAAATGTTGTTGTATTCAGTAAATCTACACTACTATAATAGTACTAGGAGAAATACCATAAAAACACACAGGCATTAAAGATAAACAAGAAAATATTTTAGGTGGAACTTTTCGTCAGCCATACATTCTATCCACGATCATTATCTACCTCAAGACGGAATAACATTATGTTATTCCGTCTTGCTCACTACCTAGTCCATTCATCGGAGTCTCAACTGGCCCACCTTATCCCCACCAATTTCAGTTGTAGCAAAGCCGTCTAGACTGAGGTCATCGGTGCAGCAAAAGAAAGAAGGTTTTCAGTTTGAACTGCGTTTTATAATTCCAAACCTGTAAGACTGCTTAACAACAACTTAATCCCCAACCCCACCATCTGCCCAAATTATATATATATATATATATATATATATATATATATATATATATATATATATATGATATATATATATATATATCTTAGTTTAGTCAAGATTAGATGGTCTTAATGGCATATCAGAACTGGGTATTATAGCGCAGCGGTATTTCTAGAAGACATCATGTCACTTTGCGTTAGCTAATATGAGAGAGAGAGAGAGAGAGAGAGAGATAGAGAGAGAGAGAGAGAGAGAGAGAGAGAGAAGCCACTGTGTCAGGAACATTCAACACCTCCACTGAGTTTTTGGGTATATTCAATCAAGTGCTGCTGCACTTCTCTTTATAGCTGCCTATTGTAGTATCTGTAGGAAACGCACTGCAACTGATACTGTAAACTTGGCTTACGTGATAAGGTTAAAATATCCTGTTATGATGTTCGTGATTTTCACCAATACTAATATAATTTTAAAATTTTGATAAATTTTATGTATTGTGTAATGAATATGACAGATAATAACAGACACGGTGGTAAAATAACGTCTTGGCCGAAAGTTAAACGGAATCTTAATAAACTTATATTAAAAGTGAGACAGTAATCTTCTATACAGCGATGTAACCTACTCAGATTTTTTTTTCTTTCCTTGTGTGTGTGTGTGTGTCTTTCTTCAACCAAACCTAATGACTCCTCCCACTGAACGAACTCCAGAGCTAATTGGTGGAACTCTCGCTAACGGAGAAAGAGTCCTCCCCCCATCCCCCTCAGTAAACACTGTTACCATATAATTTTTTGAACTCTGTCATGAAGGTGTACCAGGGAAACCTGTGTCCAACTGTACGTACATATGCAGTGGTGGGATTCAGATATTTTGACAGCCGTTTCTATCACAAAAAAGAGTGTCAGATTTGCTCCACTTAGGTTCAAACGTTGATCTTGGATTCTAGCACATAAAATGATCAATTATAATTATTTCCCAAATACAATGACCAAATAATGGTTAAGCATCATATAATGATATCGAAGAGTGTCTATATTACTAGACTATAGTAGGTAATGAACTTAATAATATGAAGATACATATCTATGTACCAGCAAACACATGTTTGAATATTGTGCTTTTTTCAATCATCATTATTCTTCTTAAAAAACCATGTGTATATGTATATGTATATGTATATGCACAAAGTCACCAACGACACGTTATCGGATGAGATGTAGTAGTCTACTGACCATGAGTGAACAGTAGATGGTAGTTGTTCACCATATGAGCGAATAAATCGTTATATATATATATATTATTTATTTTTAGAAAAGGCCAGATTTTCAATCTAGCAGCTAGCGTAATTTTCTTCAGGAATTGCGTCTTTATCTGGCAAAATATTTAATTCAGTAATTTTCTGGGAAAGGTAAATATTTCAGTAAATCATTAACGGAATACGTACATTTTAGTTAGGTTATTGCTCTATTTTCAGTTAAAAAGGTAAATTTCAGTAAATCATTAACGGAATACTATTTTTTAGTTAGTCATATTGCTCTATTTTTTCATAATAACAATATAAATGAAAGAATACATTATGAGCAACGAGATATTGCTACATTTCTTGTGAATAAGTTTGAAATTAAAAGTGAATATAATAATAATGATGAAAAAAGACAGTTATGAAAAAGCATGATATTAACAGTGTCATATTTGCTTAAACACTCTCTGTTGTCAAGATCAGTATGACCTGAAACATGGAAGTATAAACATGAAGAATATATAAATTTAATTACAACACATACATTATAATATATATTTATGTGATCGTTGTGTTTCCCCTACAGCTGATCATAATCCTATTTCCCTTTCTGATGTCACGATTACCAGTGGTAATGCTTAATGAAATTTATGTCACGATTTAAAACTTATAACTGCCTATTCGGGTAGTCAACTGGGTGTTACACTTAGCCGGTTTGCCGATACCAACTATAAAACCTCCCTGAGAGAGCGTAAATATATAACTTTCAAGAAATCTACAGTAGTGGGACTCGAACCGTCTCACGGAATTTTATGAGATTTTTGTTTTTATCTTTTATTAGAGAAAATGTACAATATTTTACATTTTAACAGTGTTACAATCAGAATTTAATCAAAGTTGAATTAACTTTACCAAAAACAAATATAATTTTATCGTACCATCCTGGTTGACAAATATTTTATCATGTACATTTTACAAATAATCTGTATTTCAATGTTAATATTTTTCTGTAATTACCCATATAAGATTTTATCAGTAATAATGATAAAATATTTGTCAACCCGAATGGTATGATAAAATTATCTTTGTGTATAACATTCCATGAGACGGTTCGCACGAACCGGCCGAATCCCACTACTGTACATTTGTAGATTTCTTGAAAGTTGTATATTCCCGCTCTCTCAGGGAGGTTTTATAGTTAGTATCGATAAGAGTGTGTAGTTATCACAACAGATTTATCAACTTTAAAATATTCTCTTTTCTGTGATTCAGAATAAATATAGAATATAATTTTCTTACGTGAAAAATGTGAATCACAAATAAAAAAGTTCGACCACACAAACTTACATGCGCACAATAAAAGCATAAAAACCAACTGCATTGTGCATTTGGTTTCATAACATTCTCTCATAAACCTTTCAGCATCAGTATTATAACACCTCGGGGAAGATCATTCTCCAGTTTTATTGTATAAAAGTTAGAGGCCCTCTCACCCTTGGGAATATGACGCCAAGTTCCATCGCCAGAATATAGCTGTGGAATGTACTTGTTCTTGGAATGTCACTTATATTAGTTAAAGAAAGCCGAGTAAACATAATCTCTTTCAGCAGTGTTCTAAATCATAATTTCCATTATTTGAAAAAGCAACTTTATATAAAAATTATTTGTTAATATTTTTATATAAAGGTAACACCCATTATCAAAAGAATAATTAAACACGATGTCACTTATGGAAAGCGTATTTTTTTTTTTTTTTGGTTATGGGCGAGGGTTTGATGGAGCTGAACATCATACATACATAATTTACTGAACTCCTCATTGATCCAGTCCAACTCTCTATTAAGACTAGTAGCCTTTTCATTTCGGCCACTTGTTATAAAAAGAAAAACACTGTAAATTGAATAAACGCAGAAAATAGCGTTCACCATATGTAGCAACCACTGATTAATTTCGGGTTTGGAAAACAAATAACTGAATAAAGAATTGTATCATCTATAGAGTGCTTTTCTTTCTTATTTCTAGGCCAGTAATCACATCATGGTAATGGTCGTTTAAAAGAAAACGACAAAGATCCTAGAGCTATTCTCTGTACAAAGCCAGAAACCATCGACAGCTGTTTGTTGCCAGAAACCTGAAACCACTTGTGATTTCGCACGCTTTGTCATACACACGGAAGTTGTAGCTAGATAATAAGAATTTAATAGTAATGAAGTTTAATGTGTTGCTAAAATCAACATAAGCAAATTTGGTTAAAACCCAATGTCAAGTTAATACGAGTGGTACTACTGACATTTAAAAGGGCATTAGAAGCACCAAATCCTTGTCTTTAGACATACAGGCCATAAGGAGGCAAGGATTTCAAAATAAAATTTTTAAGTGCTGAGAAAATTCCCCCGTTTTTTTTTTTTGGAAAGAATATCTGAAAAATGCATCAATGATAAGTGTACTACTTTTGATAGAAAATACTGCGGCATCTTAAAATTACGTGGAAACCGCTGTCTAGACTGTCTTTACCTTAGTTGCTTAGACTACCTAGAATCGAATGTACCAAGAACAAAAAGCAGATCTGACGAGAGTGGGTTTAGAATCAAATTTAATGGTGATTCTAACGTCAAGAAAAGCGAACTCAGACTCAAGCACCCACTAAAGTAGCTTTGATATATTATTGTGTTAGTTGACGTTTCCCATAATTTGTTCTTTAGGTACGAATAACAGAAGTCTTGTAGCTTGACCCGCTCATTATCAGGCTTACATATCTCTTGAAGATTCGTCTTCGGAATGATTAATACAGTTTCTCTATCTAATCTGTAATATACTGTGCAAACATAGATCACAAAATAACAAACCACTCTCCACCTTACAAATGCATTCTAAGATTTCTGAAACTAATGATCTTTACTCCTCCACAGAAGCATCACGAAATCTTGACAAGTCTTCACTAATAGTCTGAAATCCATACAAGACTCAATTAGGCCCATTAACCGCACTCCCACGTTGACCTACTTACAACCACAACAACTCTGACAATAGGTGGGAATCTTGACTTCCTTAGATTGGCTCGAGTATGTATATAAATATATATATATATATATATATATATATATATATATATATATATATATATATATATATATATATATATATAATAAAGATAAAATTTAACTAAGAAACGGAAACACTGGAGTGCTGCGTTAGCCTTTTACACTAGTCCTTTACTTAGCAGACTGCTAAGTAAAGGACTAGTGTCGAAAGGCCTCAGCACCCCAGTGTTTCCGTTTCCTTCGTGATTTTATCTTTATTTATATATTCATCACGTTCCATATTTTCTCCATTCAGTTATACATATATATATATAATATATATATATATATATATATATATATATATATATATATATATATATATATATATATATATATATATATATATATATATATATATATATATGCACACACAAACATATATATATGAAATTAATTTTTCCGATAATTTTTTTCCTCGTCTTCTCCGTGAGTTATGGAACACTTCCCTCATCTTTTTCGTATTTCTCTAATCCTCTCATGAGAACTTCAATAACCAGGTCTATCGCTGGAAAGGAAACTATATTCAAGTCACTATCCCTCCCTTGCATAGGTATTTATCGTTACTTTTGTTAAGAGAGTGGAAGAGTACTTCAGGTTAGCCTTAATAAATAGAGGAGTAATTTGGTCCAGTTTCCATTACGCGAATTATGTTACCGATATATTAAAACAAAGAATCTAGAGATGACTGTAGGAATAAACAGTCCTATAACATAGATTATAAGCATTACATTTATAAACTTAAATAAAAGGATATCTTTCAGTGTTTAGTTTCTGAAAAGAAAACTATTGTGCCGGGTTTGTCTGTCCTTCCGTACTTTTATCTGTCCGCCCTCAGATCTTAAAAACTGCTGAGGCTAGAGGGCTGCAAATTGGTATGTTGATCATCCAACCGCCAACCATCAAACATACCCAATTGCAGCCCTCTAGACTCGGTAGCTTCTATTTTATTTAAGGTTAAAGTTAGCCATAATCGTGCTTCTGGAAAAGTTTCATGGGCCGAGGCTCATACAGAATTATACCGAGACCACCGAAAGATGAATCTATTTTCAGTTTCCTTGATTATACGCTGAAGCGGCTGTACAGAAAACTCGATTGCGCCGAAGAGGCTTCGGAGGTTTTTATTACCCGTTATATATTATCATGTGTGAAGTTCACTAATCACGTGAGTATTTCATCTCTAAGTTAAGGAACTTATTTAGGATATTAATCGTAAATATGTATAAATTACTTCAATATTTATTAAGTGATTGTAGTGGATGATTTCCTCTTGACAACGTGGATCACATGTCCAGCTCAGTAAGGCCAGTTACTCAAATACAAGTGAAAACACAGATATTACTCGCGTTCAGAAAGATTATTACTATTATTATTCAGAAGATGAGCCCTATTCATATGGAACAAGACCCCAGGGATCATTGACTTGAAATTCAAGCTTCCAACGAATATGGTGTTCATTTGAAAGAAGTAACAGAAGGTAACGGGAGATACAGAAAGAAGAGATCAGTTATTAGAAAAGACAAAAAATAAATTAAGGAATTAATAAATAAACAGATGAAAATGTAAGTAAATTATTAAAATACATAGATTATTGCTTTAGGGTAGTAATGCATTGCATCTCTCGCTTGGACTTATGAGGTTCCAATTGCGCATCATCAACAACATTGACATTCCAAAATGAATTATGACGATCTGCGGCGGGAACTCACGAATCACGCTGCACTGAGCAAACGTTTTAATGGCAAATGCTTCGATGAGAAACAATGAGAGATCAGACAGAAGGCAAGGAATATGCATGAGAGGAGGCGGGCGAAAGGGCGAAAGAGAAAGCAAATATGAAGGCGAAGTTCGGTAATCAAGTTATGCCAGTGGGGCCGAATGCAATAAAAGATGCGGCGCATGAACGCGGAGGATTAATTGAATGATGGCCGCGTAGCAAAGGCACTACTGTGGGCCGTGGTAATTAAAGGGGTCTGCGCTATTTTGATACCGTCGTGGGATGGTGGAAACGTCACGCAAGGAGAGTTGCAAATAGTTATAAACGCAAAAATCACGCATCAAGATGACAGTATTTTAGGACGAGTAATAAGGTTATGCAAAGTATGAGGGAATGAAAGAGTCAGTGAACGGTGAAAGAGGGGAGTAACTGGTCTTTACGTAAGGGAAAGTAGGAAAGGAAGGGAGAATGCGCTTTGCTAACGAAGGGTTGCTGAATATTGCCGAGAAAATGCGTATAAAGAAGTGCAAACCGATCAATCAGTGGCAAACAGATCACACTTTATTTTTTTTTTTTCTTGAAATGTTGGCTAACAATTACGAGCTAGTTGCGAAACAATTCAGTTCAGATTTGCAGTGTGAAGTTTGCCTGTAAGATATAAGGATACCTAAAGTTATGGTCCAGAAATTAATGTGATTACTTATTAAGATCTATTCTGAAAGCTTCTGCTGGAATCCCAAAACTTATATTCTTCAATAAATAGTTGTTTGTGGATTTAAAATTAATAGCTGCACACACAGGTTGCATTAAATTTGTTGTAACAGAGAAAAGTTATTCAATCAGTTAAGAGAATCCATATTACAGAGTGAATGACGAAGGATTTTTATAATACGTTCAGCAGTTAAAGAAAGCTTAATATGCTTTGGATGAACATTTAAATTGAAAGGAGATTCATGCTGTATACGAGGGAACTATTGATTATAGATAAATGTAGATATTATCATACTTCCAGAGCTGCAATTCCCAGTAGTGTTGAAATAGTCACGGCCAAAGCATAAGATAAATTCAGTGGCATCATAATAGGCTGACGTATAGCCACCACGTTCAAACCTTGGGCCTCCATAATCTGGGCTGATTTCTCCATCTTCCAGGCCAACTGTGCTAGTGACAAACATCTGCAGTATTATTTACCTGGCCTAGCTTTTTTTGCTTGCAACACTGGGCAGGCTGCTGCAGCCAACAGTGTGACATTTACTAGCTTCGGATTCGGTACTACTTAGCTCGCTAGGAATTTTATCTTGGTTACAACTAAAATGTGGAATAATTTGCCTAGTGCAGTTGTGGAATCCTCTGATCTTCAAATATTTAAGCGAGGAGCAAATTCATTTCTGCTTTTGGCTGGCGTCTCCCGAATCTCAGGTGAATCGGTTTCATTTTTTGCTCCCAATTATTTAATTATTTATAACCTTTCCCTACAACTTGTCTTTCTGCAAGTTGATTTCCCTATGGAACCTTCTTGGGTTTATAGTCTGTTGACTCTGTTGGTAAGGGTTTTCAGCTGAAGATTTAAAGAAAGAAAGAAGAAAGTCTCTATACTTATTTATCTATTCAGTCAATTCCTTATTCATGTTTTCTATTTTTCCAATCAAACCGTTCATTATTATTTATAATGAACGAAAGTTATTTAGTTTTATCAGCTGTTATGTGATTTTGCAGGCATTCTTTTCTACCCCATTTTTAGTCTTCTGTAAAAAAAAAAAAAAAACTATTGAGATGGCTGTTTGTCCGTCCGCACTTTTTTCTGTCCGCACTTTTTGACTAGCCTCTATCCCGTTTACTTTGCGACAAGATACTTTGGTAAATTTGATTAGCCTCTATCCTGTTTTCGTTGTGGCATAATAGTTTTTTATGAACTGCAGTTCAAAATGAAAAACGAGATTGTTTCAAAAAACAACAAAAACTTTAGTAAAGAGTTCAATGAAATACCTTGGAACAGGTCAATATAGCTAATTCATGTCCAATACGACCTAACGGCTGTAAACCGTGTAGCATCTCAAAATAAAATTTTGCTATAAAGGAAGATAATCAGACATCGGGCACTGGTTTCAAATAAAACACTTTTCTTGACTCACAAAAACTTTTATTCGATTCAGCACTTTTCATAAAAGAGCTAAATCATCAAATGTTAGCAAAACTATGGGAAAAAATAGGAACCAATTTAGGAAAAATATATTTCAAATATACTCCCATATGACTCTTTATCTAAACATGAGGCAAATAAAAACCATCAGAAAGAACCAAAGTTAGAAAGTTTACTGCACATTCAGCCTATCAGAAATAAAATCAGGAAGAGACTTTAAAAGTTACGATATAGAGCTTTAAAACTGCATTTTTTGGCTCCCGGGTAATGCAAGCAGCCCAAGTCCGGATGAAAAGTATTTAATTTTGATCCTCACCTTTTGACCATTCCGGCAGTTTCTTATTTTCATATTTACTCTAGTGAAGAGTGCTGAATATATATTCTGCATATATATATATATATATATATATATATATATATATATATATATATATATATATATATATATATATATATATATATACACACATATATATATATATATATATGTATATATAATATATATGTATATATATAATAGATATATATATATAATATATATATATATATGTATATAATATATATATATATATATATATATATATATATATACATATATATATATATATATATATATATATATATATATATATATATATATATATATATATATATATATATAGATTACTATTAAGGAGCTACTCATACTGAGTTTAAAGGCGTTAACGTTAATCCATTTCCTATATTCAATCAAAGGTAGATCAGATTTCCAGTAATAACCCCATATCATGCTGGAGACTACTGTATAGATTCTCATTTTAAGAAACCCTTCGGTAGTTTCAGTTCTTTGGAAACCGGAGTGTTTATAAAGCTTAACAATAATTCAGGTGTTATGGATACTAATACCTCCCGAGAAACTTCGTCTTTTCCGTTATTTTTCGTTTAGTCTTTCCTTCTGAATTTCATCCCCGCCCTCCCCATAATGGGAGTCCGTGCCTCCTTGAAAAGCACGAGGTAGCTTTATTTGTCAAAACTCGATTTTTTCCGTCAAATCTAGAGACCTGTACGCTTGGAGGGCAACCACTAGCCTTGGTCATGAATAAAATTTCGAAACTCAGAGCAGCGGTGTTCCCTGAAGTCTGCCCGAGAATGGACTGAATCAAAGATCACTGGAAGGTGTTTCCAACTCAACTGACATCTCGAAAATACAGTTCAGGAACCCAGTGAAAGATGGATGGACGGATTGTTTATAGTTATCCGGAATTAAACAGGCACCGAGCCAAACGAAAGAAAAATGATCAATCATTGCCATTTCATGTGTCGACTGCCAACATGCCTCGAATGGTTTTGTGAACTCCCCTCTAGTTTTTTGTCGTTTTACTACATGTCAGTTTTTCCACTTTCTATCACTAAATCTTTCTAGGTAGATATTAGGAAAGATATTGTAATTTACCGGGTGGTTGTCAATACATCTGGTAAGCCCAAGGCCGATGTTTTAGAAAATCAAAACAGAGAGAAAAATGTGTCTCTTTGCAACCCTAGAACCAAGTGCGTCTCTTTATAAATGTAAATAAATTTTAAACACGCCCTGGGTGTACTTTTTCTGCAGAAGATTTAGTTGAGACAGATTTAGTCTGCCTTGAGCAATACTGACTAGTTAGTTAAAGTTTTGAACGGATTAACTTTAAATAATTCAGAAATTGCATAATAAGAAGACAATGATTGGAAACGGACAACAGTGAACTCAGTAATAATAAAGGGAAAGAAAAATTGAAAGAAGTTTATGGTTTCGGAGATTTACATTCCTCCGTCATCGGACAATCTATAATGGAATATGCTTTACATTTAAAATCAATGGAGTAATAAAATAAAATAAAATTGCTTATGACATGATATAATAACCTAAACATGCAGCAAAATCTCAAAATGTAGAGGTACAAATACACATCTTTGTTGCCAAAATGAGCAGAAATTAAAAGTCTTAAAAACAGCAAGTCAACAGACCTTTTATTACAACAAAGCGAGGGTTTGTCTCTTAAGGTATTTAGAGACTCAACCACCTGAGCTCCATTGCGTTGGTCCTGCAAGTAAGGACTGAAAAAGAATCTAAATTTGTAGGATGGTCATATTCTTCAGTGTTGACGAATGGCGCTAAGTGATGATTTGCTTAACGGCCTAGTCGTCCTAACGGATCTTTCAGTATGTTCGAAGATGCGAACCTTGAACTGTCGCTTTGATTTTCCAATGTGCATCGCACTACAGCAATGACACTTGTACTTATGAACAATAGACGACCGCAGCCCAGTTGGTATCACACCCTGAACCTGAAAAATTTTTGCAATGCAGATTTTGGCTTAAATATCACTCGAATGTTTATTTGCGGGTAGAATTCATGCAATAGTTTTGTTAAATTTTGCTTTACATTAAAGGACCAATTTCCAACAAACGCGATGGGAAAGTACAAAATTGTTCTGCTAACAGTGACAGTTGTAGGTTTTGGAAGTAATAATTTTTGAAGCTTCTTCCCTATATATGTATTCATCAAATCTGTTTAAGCCATTGAAATATAAGCATTGCTGAATGAAATTAAAATGTAAGTCCGTACTAACGTAATTTGATCATATATTATATGCTCTTGAAGTTAAGGTCGTAACCAAATTTCGCAAAAAGTGAGTAGGAATAAATGAAGACATTTTGGTGGTCAAACCTATGAAACTTGGTTTTCTGTAAACAGATATGATAAAACCATTTTTATTGTGGATGATCAGTATGTCAAGAAAGCCCAGAATTCTTTTCTTCTGCCTCAGTTTCCGAAGTGAATTCGATGTTGCTGTGCTTCGAGTTCAAGTATTCTGAAAATAGTGAAATTGATCATTAGATCTAAAGTTTAAGAACTTATCATCAACATATTTCTTGTACACCAGAGGTTTGAAATCTTCGGGACATTCATTCAACCATTATGCTTCATAATGAACAAGGAAAGCATTAGCTTGCGTTGGTCCTAATGGGTTACCCATTGCTACGCCGTCAACCTGTTTATGTACCTTCTCGTTGAACATAAAGAAACAATCAGTTAACAATCAGTTACAGCTAGTGATAACAACTTATGAAATTGTTGTTTAGAAAACTTTTCAGTTTTATCTGCATCATTAAACAAAAACGTTAACACATATTTCAATCGTTTCCTCTAAGGGTAAGTTAGTAAACAGAGATTTATGTTTCTTTATGTTCAAAGAGTAGGTATCCAAATTCGGGCAATTCTAAAACGCTCAGATTCGGGAAACTGTAAAACAATAAAATTCGGGAAACTGTAAAACACTCAAATTAGGGGAACTGTAAAACACTCAAATTAGGGCAAGTATAAAACACTGAAATTAGGGAAACTGTAGAACTCAAATTCGGGAAACCGTAAAACACTCAAATTAGGGCAACTGTAAAACAATCAAATTAGGGCAACTGTAAAACAATCAAATTAGGGCAGCTGTACAACAGTCAAATTAGGGCAACTGTAAAACAGTCAATTTTGGGCAACTGTAAAACTCTCGAATCCGGGAAACAGTAAAACACTCAAATCAGGGCAACTGTAAAACAGTCAAATTCAGGCAACTATAAAACTCTCGAATTCGGGAAACTGTAAAACACTCAAATCAGGGTAACTGTAAAGCAATCAAATTCGGGAAACTGCAAAACAATCAAATTCGGGAAACTGTAAAACACACAAATTAGGGCAACTGTAAAACACTCAAATTCGGGCAACTGTAGAACATTCAAATTAGGGCAAGTGTAAAACACTGAAAAACAATCAAACTCGGGAAACTGTAAAACACTGAAATTGGGCAACTGTAGAACAATCAAATTCGGGCAAGTGTAAAACACTCAAATTCGGCAACTGTAAAACAATCAAATTCGGGCAACTGTAAAACTCTCAAATTCGGGCAACTGTAGAACATTCAAATTAGGGCAAGTGTAAAACACTGAAAAACAATCAAATTCGGGAAACTGTAAAACACTGAAATTAGGGTAACTGTAGAACAATCAAATTCGAGCAAGTGTAAAACACTCAAATTCGGCAACTGTAAAACAGTCAAATTCGGGCAACTGTAAAACTCTCAAGTTCGGGAACCTGTATAACACTCAAATTAGGGCAACTGTAAAACTCAAATTCGGGAAACTGTAAAACACTCAAAATAGGGCAACTGTAAAACACTCAAATTAGGGCAACTGTAAAACTCTCAAATTCTGGAAACTGTAAAACACTCCAATTAGGGCAAGTGTAAAACACTGAAATTAGGGCAACTGTAAAACACTGAAATTAGGGCAACTGTAGAACAATCAAATTCCGTAAACTGTTAAACACTCAAATTAGGGCAACTGTAAAACAATCAAATTCGGGAAACTAAAACATTCAAATTCGGGCAACTGTAAAACTCTCGAATTAGGGCAACTGTAAAACACTGAAATTAGGGCAACTGTAAAACAATCAAATTCGGGAAACTGTAAAACATTCAAATTAGGACAACTGTAAAACTCTCGAATTAGGGCAACTGTAAAACACTGAAATTAGGGCAACTGTAAAACAATCAAATCAGGGCAACTGTAAAACTCTCAAATTCGGGAAACTGTAAAACACTTAAACCAGAGCAACTGTAAAACACTCAAATTATGGCAACTGTAAAATATTCAAATTAGGGCAAGTGTAAAACACTGAAAAACAGTCAAATTCGGGAAATTGTAAAACACTCAAATTAGGGCATCTGTAAAACACTGAAATTAGGGTAACTGTAAAACAATCAAATTCGGGCAAGTGTAAAACTGTCAAACTCGGGAACCTGTAAAACACTCAAATTAGGGCAAGTGTAAAACTCTCAAATTCGGGAAACTGTAAAACACTCAAATTAGGGCAACTGTAAAAAAATCTAATTCGGGCAACAGTAAAACACGCAAATTCGGCCAACTGCGGAACAGTCAAATTCGGGAAACTGTAAAACACTCAAATTATGGCAACTGTAAAACACTTACATTAGGACAACAGTAAAACAATGAAATTCGGGAAACTATAGAGCAGTCAAATTCGGACTCTAAATTTAAAAAAAAAAAAAACTAATTAATCTAACTGAAGAGATGCAGCCCCGACAGAGCGCGTAAAAATGAAGGAAAGCTATGAAAAGCATCTTATTATCATTCAATACACAATTCTCTTTTAACAGCAGATCTGCCCCACAACTGCTGATGAAATATTTTCATTGGGAAGTCAGTCACACATTTTTCTCCAGAATTAATGAAATAACGACACGATTTTTCCTTATATTTTAATTCGTTGCCACAGCTTCAAGAGCATTTTTCTCTCTATTGATGAATACCAACAAAGGCTTTTCAGTCATTCTGGAATATGGAGAGTAATTATTTCGGCGCCCCTTAACTAATGCATAAACATCGCACCTTTTACGCTTGCTTTTTTATTATTAAATTGAAAATTGAAGCGAATAAATTTTGTGGTATGGAAATGAATTAGTATTCTCTCTCTCTCTCTCTCTCTCTCTCTCTCTCTCTCACACACACACATATGTATATGTATATGTATATATATATATATATATATATATATATATATATATATATATATATATATATATATATATATATATACATATATATATATATATATATATATATATATATATATATATATATATATATAATGTGTGTATAAATATACTGTATATATATTTGTGTGTATATGTACAAGTTTGCTATTATTCCTTGGGATAAAAATACCAGGTGCATTTACATTTGCCCATTTTTGCTACCCGCTCATTTCTAGGAAGAATTCCCACAGAAACAGAAAACTAACGAATATTCTTTCAAGGGCCATTAGAGAGTAAGACGTACGCATTGTAACCACTTGTACTAGCTAAGAACTCTTGTATATACCGAGCCTTCTTGAAATAAAATGAAGGAACTCCTAACAAGAATACTCTAGTTTCGCTCGAGTCACAAATAAATATGTACGTACCTTTAGGAGAAATGCATATTCTATCTTTTGTATCTTAGCGTATAAAAGTATACATATTGGCAGATTAGTGTTGTATGTTATATGCATATAAGCAATTTCCGGTTCTTTAACGTGTCTGCTCGTGATTGTAGCAGATAGTTTGTATCATAATGAAGACTCATTTGTTTATTGCAGCTGGGAAGTTATGAATTGCTAATGCTGTCACGATATTGGCAGATATTTTATCTATATGACTCGACTTGCGTGTGAATACTGCATGCCTTCTGGTATTAATTCTCATTATCTTCATTAGAGGCATATTTATGAAAGGGAGTTTTTTTTATTTGCTTTAGTCTTCAAGATTTTATTACCATTATCTTTTATATATATATATATATATATATATATATATATATATATATATATATATATATATATATATATATATATATATATATATATATATATATATATATATATATATATATATATATATATATATATATATATACATATATATATATATATATATATATTTCTATATATATAGATAGATAGATAGATAACATATATATATATATATATAAAAATATATATTACAAAACCAAATGAACAGACAAATATATATAATATATATATATAAATAGATAGATAGATAGATAGATATTGAATAAAGTCTTTTACAGTTTAATAAAAATATATTACAAAAGCAAATGAACAGACAAATATGTGGAAATTATTACAAAAGGAGGAGTAGATATTGAAATTTCTTGCCTCCTTTAACACACCTCTATATAGGCACCATTAGTTGCACGATGCACATCAAGACCGTGCACGATTTCTTGCCATCTTCGCTGTAGCATAGCCTCATCAATGATGGTAATGGCATCACTGATCTTTTGCTTGAGATCAGTAATGTTCCGTATCTTTGTTCGATACACGACATCTTTAACATAACACCATAGAAAGAAGTCCAGGGATTGATATCTGGTGAACGAGGTGTCCAGGGAACTGGGCCATCCCTTCCAATCCACCAGTCTGGAAATGTTTGATTTAGGAACCCACGAACATGCAGTCCCCAATGTGGTGGTGCACCATCTTGCCGGAAAATGATGGTGTCATGTATTCAGTCAAAGCGTTGAGGTAAACATCTGCAGTAATTGATGTCTTGTTGAAGAAAAATGGACCAATTACTCGATTGCACATGATCCTACACCACACATTCACCTTTGGACTACCTTGGTGAAGATCCTTAGTCACATGGGGATGTTCTGATCCTCAGATTCTCACATTATGTGTGTTCGGTTTCCCTGAAACATGAAAGGTTGCCTCATCACTAAAACAAACTCAGTTGAGGAACGTTTCATCCTCAGAAGTTCACTCCAGCATGCTAACTGCAAACTTTTTTCGACTTGGTTTATCATTTGGCTCGAATGCCTGTATGAGTTGCGCTTTGTAAGTGTGTAATCGCAAGTTCTGGTGTAGGACTTTGTGCACTGTTGAATGTGGTAGCTGTAAGTGTCTGGCAGCAGTACGGATGGACTTTTTAGAAGAACTATCCAAGGCTTGTCATACACAATCGATGTTTTCCTCAGATGATCTTGGTCGTCCACTCCTTTTATCCAACACTGTCCCTGTCTCCATAAATTTCTTGTGCCATACATGAATTGACGGACATGGCGGTGGATCTCTTCCATAATTAGTTTCGCTGAGTCTGTGTATCCGATTTTGCTTCAGTAAACCATGACACGCAATGTGCCTTTTTTAGGGGTTCATTTAGCAGCACCTCTTTCATCAACAGGGTACCTGAAGTACACAAATGCAATGTGATTAAAAACTGTGATAACTGCTGAGTACATAGAACAAATCTGATTAAGATATCTCATTAGTGGCTTTTATAATATATTTTTTAAATTGTAAAGAGACTTTATAGACACCCTATATATATATATATATATATATATATATATATATATATATATATATATATATATATATATACATACATACATACATACATACATACATACATACATACATACATACATACATACATACATACATACATACTCGCTTAGAAATGAGAATGTAGAACAGCCATCTTGAGTGTACCAAATTAGATATCAAGCTACAAAATAGAAAATTACAGTTTTAATTTGGGACAGAATTAAATATCAATCCATAAAATGTACAAATGCAACTGTAATTCATAAAGTAACGACTAGCCCACGTTCAAAAGTCGAAATGGCGTTTGACCAAAAATGCTAAATCATGCCATTTGTTAAATGATTTCGTATAAAAATGCAAAAGCGTACGTACCGAGTCACGGTGAATATTTCCCATTAATGGCGGAAATAAACGATTTAAAATGTCTGGCATATTTCCGAGTCCATTGTACGAGAGCGACAACCATAATAAACGTTAATATATTGAAAGTGGCGCTTTCCATTTCGCATTAAAATAAGAAATTGCTTCTTGGCGCTAAGCTCCTGCACGATTCGGTCTTTCCTCTGCACCCTGGGGATGGAGGAAACCAGGATTCAGGCTTTTAGACTTCCACGTCTTTGGAAATAGAAGGAGAAGAGTACCGGATTTTCTTCGCTATCTCGTCACGAAGACAAGGGAATAGTTCGCTATTACTTTTCTTTTGTTGTTGTCCTTAATAGTTTTAGTACTCTCGGTATTAATACTATAATCATTACTGGTCCCAAATAGTTTTGATACTGCTGGTATTCATTCTATAATCATTACTGGTCCTAAGTAGTTTTGGTATTGTCCTTAATAGTTTTGGCACTATTGGTATTGATTCTATAATCATTACTTGTCCTTAGTAGTTGTGATATTGTGCTTAATAGTTTTGGTACTGTTGGCAGTGATTCTATATTCATTACTTGTCCTGAATGGTTTTGGTATTTTCCTCAATAGTTCTGGTACTGTTGGTGTTGATTCTACAATCATTACTTGTCCTTAGTAGTTTTGGTAATGTTGGTAGTGATTCTATATTCATTACTTGTCCTTAATGATTTTGGTATTTTCCTCAATAGTTCTGGTACTGTTGGTGTTGATTCTACAATCATTACTTGTCCTTAGTAGTTTTGTTTGTCCTTATTAATTTTGAGCTCTTAGTATTGACTCTATGATCATTACTTGTTCTCAATAGTTTTAGTATTGTCCTTAATAGTTTTGGTAATGCTGGTATTGATTCTGTAATCATTACTTGTTCTTAATAGTTTTAGTAGTGTCCTTAATAGTTTTGGTGCTGATGGTACTGATCCTATAATCGTTACCTCTCCTGAACAGTTTTGATACTATAGGTATTGATTCTATAATCATTAATTGTCCTTAATACTTATAACAATGTCCTTAATAGTTTTGGTAATGTTGGCATGATTATAGAATCAACACCGACAGTACCAAAAACTATCAAGGACAATACCAAAACTATTAAGGACAATACCAAAACTATCAAGGACAATACCAAAACTATTAAGGACAAGCTATGGATTTCATGTCTCAAGTGAAGCAGTAATATCGATTACTTGTTAAAGACTAGTAACTTCGGTTGCTTGTTGTTATTGATTAAGCTGGCCTTATGCCAGCACGGGATCGTTGCGGTGTAGATACAATTTCTGCTTTTTCACTGCATTTATTTGTAAGACTCTGTAAAAAATAAATGTTTCCGACACAGCTTTCGCTAATTGCTCCAAAACTATTTTAAAATCATTTAATTTCTCTCACGTAGTCATTGACATCTATCATTTTCCCCTCGGTTTTTCGCTACACAGGTTTTTTCATGATGAAAATTATGAATATCAGTTCAGAAGGTGAATACAGATGATATATAAAAATTCAGCAGGTGAATATAAATTCAGAATGTGAATGCCAGTGGTAGATATAAATTCAACAGGTGAATGTAAATGGTGAACATAAATTCAGCAGGTGAAAGTAAATGGAGAATTTAAATTCAGCAGGTGAATATAAATGGTGAATAAAATTCAGAATGTGAATGTCAGTGGTGAATATAAATTCAACAGGTGAATGTCAGTGGTGAATATAAATTCAGCGGGTGAATGTAAATAGTAAATTTAAATTCAGCAGGTGAATATAAATGGTGAATATAAATTCAGAAGGTTAATGTCAATGGGAGATATTAACACAACAGGTGAATGTAAATGGTGAATATAAATTCAGCAGGTGAATATAAACGGTAGATATAAATTCAGCAGGTGTATGTAAACGGTGAATATAAATTCAGTGGGCGAACGCAAATGGTAAAATGAATGGTAAATATAAATTTAAATTCAGCATATTTTCAAATTAACGTTCACGGAGGAATCACTCAAATGTTTAATGCGTCTACAAAATACGCCTATTATTCATAATGACGATAAGAGTAAGCAGGTAAAAAGGAAAAGGATAAAATAAACACTGTGTTTCAACAATCTTCAGAAAATTAGCGTAAATTTTTTTTTCTTTTATGAGTTGTCAGTTCTTGTTAGTTTTCCGTTAAAGAAAACTTTTGACTTTTGTCCGTCCTCAGATCTTCCTCAAAAAAAACTCTGAGGCCAGAGGACTGCAAATGGGTATGTTGATCATTCACCCTCCAATTATCAAACATACCAAATTGCAGCCCTCTAGCCTAAGTAGTTTTTATTTTGAGGTTAAAGTTAGCCATGATCGTACGTCTGGCACCGCTGTAGGTGCCAACAACACATGCTACCACCGGGCCGTGGCTGAAAGTTTCATTGACCGCGGCTGAGTTTCATGGGTCATGGCTGAGAGTTTCATACAGCATTATACTCTGTACAGAAAACTCGATTGCGCCGAAGAAAGTTCGTCGCATTTTTTACTTGTTTTCATACAAGATGTTACTTGAAAAACCTGTTATAGCGCAGAATGCATTCGAGAGTGCCGTTGTGCAGAGAGAACGCCAACAGATTTAGACATTTATGGGTGCTGACAAGTCTCCCAGAGGGGGGCGGTGTTGGTGACCTTTGTTATCGTAACGCGTGTTTAACAGGCGGCGGGATCAAAGGGTTGGGAAGAAATACCTCGGATAACGATGTTTGCTCCATCAAAAGTCTCTAATGTTTTTGAAATCAAATAATTGCGTTTTTCTGGTTAGTGTAAAAGGAATTATAGAATAATAAGGATAACAGGTAAACCGGCGTTACGTACGGGGCTTCAAGGAGAACATGTGTTTCAACTTGTCCGCCAAATCCTAATTAGCAAACGGTCTGATATAGAATTAACAAAGTAACTCTTATGTGGCATATATATATGTAAGTATATATATATATATATATATATATATATATATATATATATATATATATATATATATATATATATATATATATATACATACATACATACATATATATATATATATATATATATATATATATATATATATATATATATATATATATATATATATATATATATATATATATATATATATATATATATATATATATATATATATATATATATATATATATATATATATATATACTTACATATATATGCCACATAAGAGTTACTTGTTAATTCTATATCAGACCGTTTGCTAATTAGGATTTGGCGGACAAGTTGAAGCCCCGCAACGCTGGTTTACCTGTTATCCTTATTATTCTGTAATTCCTTTTACACTAACCAGAAAAACGCAATTATTTGATTCCAAAAACATTAGAGACTTCGTGTGTGTGTGTGTGTGTGTGTGTGTGTGCAAACAATTCAAATTCATTTCCGTCGCCATTTCTTAGGAAGTTCTCACTGCATGTTGATGTATTATGACGTTCACTATTTTTAGCCAAATGCATCTTCCCAGCATCTTATCCCCAAAGGATAGTCTCATCTGGAAGTAGTTACTTCTGTATGCACCCTTCTCTTACACATATTTTAGCATGCAGTGGATGCCCCATTCTTTCGAGACAAGATAAAACAAAAGGTGCTCTCTCATTAAGAACTTCACGTACGTCAGACAGGAAAGACCATTATCACAGGACAAAAACCTTAGTCAACAAGAAGAATGTACTTTCATACTAAAAGTAAAATTTACGACTTTCGCTTTTGTTTTATGTGCAGATTTATTCGAGAGTTATAGATGATAGAATCTTATTAAATCATACAGCAAAAATGATAATATTTATTGTTAAAGTGGAATCATCCAAGTAGCAAAAGTACAAGGCGATGCCATCTATCGGACCTTAAGAGAAACAAAACGACCGGCTTCTTAGTTTCTTTTCTTGGCCGATAGAGGCTCTGCCTTCAGTTTTGTGCTTCATACCAGAGACTTCCGAGAAGGGAAAGGACCATCAACGATTCGAGAGTACATACTTATACATATAAATATATATAAATATATATATATATATATATATATATATATATATACATATATACATACATATATATACATATACATATGTACATAAATATACACACACATATATATACATACATACATACATACATATATAACTTTATCACATACACAATTGTTCTGTGCATTAGTAGATTTACTAAAAGGACCTATAAACTGGATGGTATCTAATGGAGTTTTTATTCAAAATCCACATTATCATATATATATATATATATATATATATATATATATATATATATACATATATATTGTACGGATACTATAATGTGGACTGTTTGTGTGTGATACCATCCAGTTTGAATAGGTCTGTAAACATATATATATATATATATATATATATATATATATATATATATATATATATATATATATATATATATATACTGTATATATATATCTGGTAGTTTTGTGTTTTTATATTACGTCTGGTAGTTTTTGCAGCTTTTTAGTGTTGTCACATACGTAATTGAAATTTTATTATATTACAAAGCTACGTAACAGAAAAAACTTCTGTTATGAACTATCTCTAGCACACGTGTGCTGTAGCAAGTATAATCATTATGAAAACGTGACGTCAGAAGGTTTAAACAGGTGTTTACAAGGTCAATTTAAACCCCGATTTGAGTATTTCCAGGAAAAGGGCTTCTCTTGACGGAGGTAGGATTGAAAGGACGAGGGAGAAGTGGCAACAAGTTTATGAGCCGGGAAAACAGTGCGAGTCTCTTCCTATATTTGTTTGGACTATAGGCTTTCACAAAGTAGATTCAGTGAACTAAGTGGATTTTATACAGTGTGAATCATATCAAAGGATGGGCCTCAGTAGGACTTCCCTTTACAATGGACTTTGTCATCAAAGGGTTTTGTTACGTTTCAATTCTTCCCCAGAAGATATAAGTTAGGTAGTCTCTTATGCTCAGAGATCCCTTAAGCAATATAGCTAGAGAATATGTATATATATAATATATATATATATATATATATATATATATATATATATATATATATATATATATATATATTATTATATACTTTTGATTATTATCACTTTTGTACGTGATTCATTTATCATACATTACCACAGGTGAAAAATAGGAAATGGTGTAGGTCCTGACCGGTTTGGACTTTTTCGAAGGCATTGACTTGGCTTGGAAATAAAGTCGAAACCGGTCAGGACCTACACCCCGCTTCTTATTTTTCACCTGTGGTAATGTGTGATATATATATATATATATATATATATATATATATATATATATATATATATATATATATATATATATATATATATATATATATATATATAGACACATTGACACACACACACACACACATATATATATATATATATATATATATATATATATATATATATATATATATGTGTGTGTGTGTGTGTGTGTGTGTGTGTGTGTGTAGGCTAGGTGTGTGTTTGTGACCGCGTGTGAATGTGTTGATGTGTGTAGTTTTGTGCTTATGATGTCTTGTGTGCGAAGTTGTATAAATTTCTGTAAGATTTCCTTTCATTAATTAGCAGTGGCACGAAAATCTTAAGCTCCAAAAGTTCTGATAAATTGACGGACCTCGTAATTAGGAGAGCAGTCGCGTCTGTCTGATCTGGAATTTTTACTGAGAGTATGTGACAAAAATCTGGAATGAGCAGAAAAGTCATTCTAATCTGAAATATTGTCCTTGAATGACTGGTAAGACAAGCTGGTAAACTGTTCACGGATAATTCTCTCTCTCTCTCTCTCTCTCTCTCTCTCTCTCTCTCTCTCTCTCTCTCTCTCTCTCTCTCTCTCTCTCTCTCTCTCTTCCTGAAAGTGTCTAATCTCCTATTCTCGTTATCTCTTTGAGGAAAGTTTCTACTCTCTCTCTCTCTCTCTCTCTCAGTCTATCCCTGAAAATGTCCACTCTCCTACTCTTTGATCTCTTTGAGGATCTAAATGAAAGTTTCTACTCTCTCTCTCTCTCTCTCTCTCTCTCTCTCTCTCTCTCTCCTCTGAAAGTGTCTAATCTCCTACTCTCTTGATCTCTTTGAGGATCTAAATGGAAGTTTCTCTCTCTCTCTCTCTCTCTCTCTCTCTCTCTCTCTCTCTCTCAGTCTATCCCTGAAAGTCGTCTAAACTCCTACTATCTTGATCTCTTTGAGGATCTAAATGAAAGTTTCTACTCTCTCTCTCTCTCTCTCTCTCTCTCTCTCTCTCTCTCTCTCTCTTTCAGTCTGTCCCTGAAAGTATCTAAACTCATACTATCTTGATCTCTTTGAGGTTCTAAATGAAAGTTTCTACTCTCTCTCTCTCTCTCTCTCTCTCTCTCTCTCTCTCTCTCTCTCTCTCTCTCTCTCTCTCTCTCTCTCTTCCAGTCTAACCCCGAAAGTGTCTACTCTTCTACTCTCTTGATCTCTTTGAGGATCTAAACGAAAGTTTCTACTCTCTCTCTCTCTCTCTCTCTCTCTCTCTCTCTCTCTCTCTCTCTCTCTCTCTCTCTCTCTCTCTCTCTCTCTCTTCCAGTCTATACCTGAAAGTGTCTAACCTCCTACTCTCTTGGCCTCTTTGAGGATCTAAATGAAAGTTTCTAGTCTCTCTCTCTCTCTCTCTCTCTCTCTCTCTCTCTCTCTCTCTCTCTCTCTTTAAAAGAATGACTGGAAATATCAGGAAAAAGTGTCCATCTACTATTATTGTTTTATACAAGTATTTGTTTACTATATTTGTTTTGTATTAATCATGGCGGTTTGGGTGCATTTTTATTATAATAACACATAAACAACGATACTAGTTGAAAATATCTTCATAAGGCCTAGAAATTGTAGTATCCTGAGTGTAGTTACTGATGCTATGTGTACGTGTGTTGAATGTATATACAGTACAGTATATATATATATATATATATATATATATATATATATATATATATATATATATATATATATATATATATATATATGTATGTATGTATAGAGAGAGAGAGAGAGAGAGAGAGAGAGAGAGAGAGAGAGAGAGAGAGAGAGAGAGAGAGAGAGAGAGAGAGTTTGTATGCTAAACAGACGAAGAGACGTTAGCGAAAGATCATCTGAGTTTAAAAAGTGTACAATCTGTACTGGATGGTGTAATTATTGATTAAAGTTGCGCATATCAACCCACATTAATAGCAATATTACTGTGTGTTGTGTGTGTGTGTGAGAGAGAGAGAGAGAGATTGTTTTCATTTTTGGGTAAATATTTGGTTTTGCTTTATTGGACACATCCGCAAAATGACCCGAAATTAAACACGAATATTTCCCACTGGAAACAATTATCTTGCCAATAAGTACTACTTTCTCCTCTATCCTCAAGTTCTGTTGATATTCTTAAGAAAGTCAAAAATGTCATAAGAATGAAAAGTCTACCACAATATACCTAATCACTTAAACAAAGAACTAGAATGATAGAATCATCAAACTCTTTATTGCAATGAAATAATCAGCCAGAATAACGTATTTAGTGGAAAAATATAATAATAATATTATTGTATAGGGGTTGTCTGGTTCTTAACCAAATGAAAAAAGCCCAATAGCTTCAGAAATGGAAAGTTCCCGTGATAGTTAAACGAAAAATCTTCTGAGCTAGCAGAGCGTAAAAGTCAGCTGACAGTATACGGAGGATAAAGTTATCGAAGGTGTCAGAAATCCTTGTCGAAAGTCCTTACTTTCTTCATGAAGGACGATGCAATAAAACCAACCTACAAAGGAGGAACATCTGGCCAGATCCTACTTCATGGACGGATTCAGTCCTTGGAGAGGCATGGGTGCTCACTTCTAAAGGATGAAACTTTGAATCTCAAATAATCTTTAAAATCAAATATTTTCTTTACTTTTCTATTTACCAACTCTTGGCATATTGCAGTAATGCCATTGCCCAACCTTTGGATATGTTTTATACTTGCAACAGTGAATTGCATTTATAAACTTCAAATTCATATTTTTCAGTATGTAGTTTAAAGTAAAAGGATAGCGATCAATACAACAATATCAGAACACAAGGTCATTCTTGCATCTGCGGCCATTGATACTATATAAACATTATTAAACTAAATAAAAGCAAAAGAATTGTTCAGTACAACGAATTTTTTTTTTATTGTTTTTAGACCAGTGCAAAAGATTTCTTCAGCTTGAGCAGAATATTTTTCTGGCGCTTTTTAGATTACTTTGCAAATGAGAAGTTTGAAATGAAAAGTAGGTTACATCACAGAAATTAGAAAACATGCTGCCAACTGACAGCACTTTAGGAAATAGGATTCTCATGTCTTGCCGAGTCGGTCTGAGACACAGTAAAATCCCTTCATTGCTGTTATATAACAACACGCATTTAGTTTTCCACAAGAATGAATATTACTAACTCCTGGAAAACGTATTACTTCATTAGTAAAAGAGCTTCACTTTGTTGCACTAGTGATGAGTTAATGACCAACCCCATTTGTCCATGAGTCTAGAAAAGTGTAAAAAATAGTTCATGAATATTTATCATGTTTACAGAAGATATTCGAGACCAATATCTCAACGATATATTTTATAAAGTCATTCTTTTTAGTCAATGAGTTAAAGGTTGAAGGATGAGCAGAAGTTTAAAATATCTAATACCCAGCATCCTACTTAGGGTTTGTAATTAACTAACTTACTTCAGTTTTGCAAATAACAACTCCTTTAAATGTAAGCAGCCAGTCCAGATTTTTCGTTGTGGAAATCTGAAATACATTATGACAAGTCTTTAATTTAACGTCATATTTTTTCCCGGTATACGAATACATTTTTATTCGTTAATTCGATATGCAATAGAAGCAATCTGTGACTAATCCCACTTTGTAAGATACGATTTGTCCCTAAATTCTTTTCTGAGTAACAGACAGTCCAGGGGTTATCAACTTCCTGTCTAGCGATTCAAAAACTTTTAACAAGAAAATGTCGAGAAATATAATATACGTTATATACTTTGATTACGACGCAGTTGCTAAATAACTTAAATATTCCTGCAGTTTTTGTCGGGTCAAATGCACCAGTGATGAAAAAATCTCCAGTGACTGATTAATTGAATAGCCCCGATTACCATCATGCCTGTGGTTCTCATTATTTAAACTGCAGTTTTTAGTAAAATGTAAATGATGAATTTTATCGTCAAGAGGAATTAGCTTCTAAATTACTGAGCATACTTTATGTCATGTAGAAGTGGGCATTAATCTCACTTTTTTTTTTATTTACCAAAATCATCGCCAAAATATTGAAATCTGGCGTTAATTCCCTTTGGTTTAGGATAACTACAGCTCACTCTTCCGATAAGCTTCCCGGGAAGCTCTTCGTATCTCCCAGATGTTTGCCTAATTCTGCGTCATCTACCAACTCAAAGCGCTCGCTGTTGAGCACTTAAATCCCTCATTACTTACAAGGCCCTCGTTCCCCTTAGGTTTTGCATGTGATCTGGTACTTTGTGTATGCGTAAACACACACAAACACGCATACGCACATTCATACGTATATATATATGTGTGTGTGTGTGTGTTTGTGTTTGTTTGTGTTTTCGCACCTCATCCTAATCAATACCTACCGCTCATGTCAAAGCAAGCACTCTTTCTAAATGAAGAATAAATTACAAAATGCGGTAAGCAATCTTGATAGTGTTTTCTACCGCAATACGTTTTTCCTGTTTTTCTAATGTCACTTACATATTATCTCTCTCTCTCTCTCTCTCTCTCTCTCTCTCTCTCTCTCTCTCTCTCTCTCCACTCGATGCTTTTAACATCACCTTAGAATACTTCTTTCTGTGCTGACCCTGGCTTCCATTGCCGTTTGTGTGCTTGTGATTGTAGGTATGTGTATGTGTGTGTGTGTGTGTATGTGTGGGTTCAATATCACCCTCTGCTCTTTTTCCCTTTTCCCCTTTACTTACGAAAAGATGTTGTTTTTCCCCGCCTAGAGAGAGGCGAATAGTTTCACAGGGAAGGAAAGAAAAGGCACACGTTAATCCCGTTGTAAATTGGGATTACGGAAGGAAGCCTTACTCCTTCTGTTCTAATCGCTTCATTTCATCTTGATCTTGGTTTCACGATAAGACTTTATTTCTCTTTCGTTTCTTTTTTTTTTCATAGATACTCCCCTCTTTCATTTTTTATCATACATTCCCCCTTTTTAATGATCGAAGGTATGGCAGGGATTAGGAAATATTTCTTTAAACAAAAAATTCTAACGAACTCATTTTATTTTTCTGCAAATAAATGGAAGTTCAAGTACGTATAATTGCTGCCAAAAATAGAATTATTTAAATTTAATAAGTATACGAAAAGGAGACGTTTCTGTATCGGTTTGCTCTTTTGAAATGACAATTGTTATGGTAAATCTAAACACGATCTTCCTCTGGGAGATAACTTGGCGATGAGGTTGTTACCCCATGCAAGGGAATAGTTATGCCGTCACTGCATTCTCGGTGGAACAGATGACCAATTATGGCTTGTATATGTGGGGTTCACAGGCACAGTATATATATATATATATATATATATATATATATATATATATATATATATATATATATATATATATATGTGTGTGTGTGTGTGTGTGTGTGTGTATGTATGTATGTATGTATGTATGTATGTATGTAAATTAAGTTAAGTATACCTTAGTTTTACCAGACCACTGAGCTGATTAACAGCTCTCCTAGGGCTGGCCCGAAGGATTAGACTTATTTTACGTGGCTAAGAACCAATTGGTTACTTAGCAACGGGACCTACAGCTTATTGTGGAATGCGAACCACATTATAGCGAGAAATGAATTTTTATCATCAGAAATAAATTCCCCTAACTTTTCGTCAGCCGGCCGGGGGAATTGAACTCCGGCCCATCGAGTGACAGTCTGAAGCTCAACCGACTCAGCCAACGAAGGGCTATGTATGTATGCATGTATGTATATATGTATATATATATTAACTTTATCACATACACAATTGTTCTGTGCATTAGTAGAATTACGGATACTTGATAATGTGGACTGTTTGTCCAAGAAAGCTTGTAACTTTTTGAATAAAAACTCCATTAAATACCATCCAGTTTGAATGAGGTCCTTTTAGTAATTCTACTAATGTATATATATATATATATATATATATATATATATATATATATATATATATATATATATATATATATATATATGCTATATATATATGTATATATACGTGCTTTGAGTGTGTGTATGTGTGTGCGTGGATAGAGAGACGGAGAGCAACACGACGATAATACAAATGGAAAATAAAATAAGGTTTGAGACGCCGAGGATGAAGGAGTTTTTGAAGTGTATGTAAAATTTAAGGATTTGTTATAAAGTCATCAAGAAATTGTTACTAGTGTAGGCTCATTAAAAGAAAGAATGAAATCAGTAGGTGGTAGAAGACAGAAATCTAGTGAGGAAATGAATATCGTTTTATATACAGTTGTGTGACTGAATGGAAGGTGATGAACAGTGTAGCCGAAAAGAGAGAGGAAATGACTGGAAGGAAGGGAAATAAAGGAGAGAATCTCAGCAAGTGTGTCGACGAGGAAAGAAATGGTAATTGGAGTAAATGTGAAGAGCAATATTAATGCCCAAGTGGATTATAGGTTCAAAGAGGGAAATGAAGAGATGTCTGAAGAAAATGCCGTCTTGAGTGCAAGGTGTAAGAGCGTTTAGATGAGTTTTAGACGTTAATGTAAATTTATGAATGTCTATGGAATGAGGGCAGAATATGTAAAAAAAAGACTGTATTAATCAGTAAAACCACAAATTTACCTAGGTTGCTTGATAGAACGTATCATATGTCAAGAGAAATGGAACATGAGATAAAAGTTAAGAAAAACGGAAATAATGAGTACAGACTATGCATAACTGGATGAAATAACACCTGATGGAGAAATGATTAAAGAGGCTGAGTCTTTGAAGATATTTAAGAACAATGACGCTCAAGACAGGAATTTAGTGAAAGAATAAAAACGGGCAAACTTAAAGATTTGTGCACCACTTCAGAGGTACCATCTTTTTTATGGAAAACCATTAACTAACGGGTTCTTACACAGCGCCGGAGATTTCCATTTTTATGGACAATGGTCTTAGTTTGTGGGTTTCTACGCCACGCTAGAGGCTAGCTATATTTATTACTTTATTGTGTACAGGCAGTAACTTACGTGCTTTTACGCCACGGCAAGAGTTGCTTTATTTTTTTTTTTTTTCAAAGCCATTAAAGTACAGGTAACAAAGGCAGGCCAGAGTTGCCTTATTTTTTTGTAAAAAGGTATTAACATCCGGGTTTCTACATCGCGCCTTTTGTTTTATTGTTTTATTGTAAGTAGGCATCAACTTACGGTTTTTATCCACCACGCCAGAGATTGCATATGCTATTTTTTATTCAAATACATTACCATACCTCACAGATTTGTGAAGGACATCAGAGCTTGTGCCATTTACACAAATGCATTAACTTACAGGTTTTTATGCTGTACCGGGGATAACCCACCCCCTGCAAAAAAAAAAAAAAAAAAAAAAAAAAGAATTCTCCTGGCTACTCAGTTCCTTGGCACAGGGCAAACCAAAGAATATTCTGTATGACCTCAACCAGGAGCTTATTTAGCTGGCACAGGGTGCGCCATAAGTTGTTTCATCTGACTGGGACTAAAAGCCCACTTGCTTGTCACAAGGGGACACCAAACAAAAAAATATTCCTTCTAGTTGCAGCTAGAAGCTCACTTCCCTGCCACTTGGGGCACCAAAAATGATTGCTTTTGGCTGTAACCAGAAGCTCACGTATTTCTCGCAGAAGACACGAAAAAGATGTCTTCTAGCTGTAAAACAGTTTCAATTACGTGGCACAGGGGACACAAAAAAACATTGCTTCTGATTATAATCAGAAGCTCATTTAACTGGCACAGGGGACAACTAAAAGATTTCTGATTGCTCAGTGACTGTTCTCGAGCAGCTTTACTTTTTTCCAAAAGTTTTCTATTAAGTAACTCATATGCTAAGGTTCTCATCTTAGGAGACTTTAATAGTGAGGAAATCCAATACATACACATTGACTTGCAAGAGAATGAGAAGATGTGGTCCTGATCGATCAGGACCTTATATGAACATTATTGCTCTTGTCTTCAGCACAAAACTGTGTCGACTCTTTCACTGGAATGTTGAAGATCACTGTACTTCTTTCTGTATCTCCAGACTTCCTCCCCTAACGAATTCCTTTTACACGACGATAACTTTTTTTACTTTATATGAATGCAAGCTCATAAATGAGCCTTTCTTATTGAGTTCAGTTTCCTGGTGTCGTTGAGAATTTAAACTCGGTATTATTAAGGCATCTGGCTCATGCATTATTGAAAATTACTCTCCCCGTCTTTCCTTTGACTTAGCCACAGCAGTTTTTCAACTATTCAATGAAAGTTGCATGTGCATGCATCCTTCCTAACCTTTTCTCATATTAAGAGGAAATCTGATATCCTGACATCAATTCTGACTTGAAAGGAATGCGACTTCTTTGCCAATAAGATTCTTAAGGGCTTCTGAAAGCCTAATGTTTTTCTATTTTTCTGTTTTGATGGATGTACAGCTTCCGCTTTAGCAAAAATATCACAGGTTGATACGTTACACCTAACTTTCCTCTCAGCAATTTCAATGCTCTTGATCCTCAGCCCTGCCGTACTCTTTGCTTGTAAGGTCTGTATCACACCTGCAATTGGCTGCCAAGGCTTGTGGGCCAGATTTTATTTCGGGAATGGTTTCTCAAAAAAATTGGATGCATTGGTTCCTGTGTATTGCTGTCATTAAATCCTATGGATATCCTTCCCTTTGAAAAAAGACACGGGTTGAATGTATAATCCTGATAACTCCTGTCCTACCTACCTAAGCTTTAATATGATTGAGGTGGTTTAATTTTAACGAACTCCAAAGTTGTGAAACTCTTTGAATCCATTCTTATTTTCAGTTAGTACCCTTTCTGCCTTTTATTCCTGACACACACACACACACACACACACACACACACACACACACACACACACACACATATATATATATATATATATATATATATATATATATATATATATATATATATATATATATATATATATATATATATATATATATATACATATATATATATATATATACAGTATATATATATATCTATATATATATATATGTGTCAAATATATATATACAATCTGTGCTTCAAAAGTGAATCTAGTAAAAGCTGAATCATTCCTTTTTCCACATGATATGATGAGAGCGCATTCATCGGAGGGAGAATACGCCCAATTTTCGTGCTCTAACTTCATACGAAAAATGGTGGAGAATATTTCTTTTTATTTCCTTGTATTGAAAACGTGTGGTGGATTTTCTGGTATGAATTTTTTCCTACCTATGGCTAAAGCTGTTGATACAGATTTATAACAAACAAAAACACTACAAAAATGTAAATGAAACAGTACAATGAAAAAGACGAGGGGAAAGGAACAAGCTTGAAAAGTGGAAGATGTCATTCGACCTGATAATGAATAATGTCCTTTCCCCTATATTTACACTTCTTTCTTGAAACAGAAAACTAAATATCAAATGTTTATCCTGGAGAGAAAGAGAGAGAGAGAATTATCTCACCACATCTGATTGCGTCACAAGAGTAACTGGATTATGTCCGAAAGTGAATAGGAAGAGGGTGGTTCGGTTATTTATAAATTCCAGGAATCCATCTCAATTTTTGCGCAATGTATCATAGAGATGAATGACGTTTAGATCAGCCAGATATATAGAATTCCCTATTTCTGCAATCGAAGGATCTGTTTTTGAGTTGCTGGTATAGGGTTGGTAATTTATACAAAAGGGGAAAACAGCGATGTATAATATATCTACGGTTGGCGTTGGTTTTACTAATGAAATGAACGCACCATCGAAGTCAAACAAAACTCTCTCAGTTAGAAAATGTAGGTATCCTTCGAATTATTCACTGTACATTATGTTAGATGTAATTTCAAATTATTCCCTTACATTATGGTAGATGTAATTTCGAATTATTCCCTGTACACTAAGGCAGATGTAATTTCGAATTATTCCCTGTACATTATGGTAGATGTAATTTCGAATTATTCACTGTAAATCATGGTAGATGTAATTTCGAATTATTCACTGTAAATCATGGTAGATGTAATTTCGAATTTTTCCCTGTAAAATATGGTAGATGTAATTTCAAATTATTCCCTGTAAATTGTGGTAGATGAAATAATGGTTGTCAATTATTCACTGTAAATATAAAATAGATGTAAAACATGATTAGAAATTATTCAGCTGTTGTATATAGATAATATGATAATTTCTACAATTATTCATTGAATAAATCATGGAAGATGTTGGCCAATCTTATGTCAGAAACCGTTTCCCTGTAAAATATGGTAGATTTGTAAGTTCAAATTATTGCCATCTGTAAGAATTGTTCTACAGTTGAATCTTGATGAAATAAGAATTGTTGTAAACATACAGGATGTATGGGAAAGTTCAAATAGTTTGCAGAAAATTGATTTTCACTGTCGATCAATCTTTTGGAAGATGAAAGATAAAATTGATATATTCAAAATGTTGTTTTTGAGAAAGCTGGCTTTATGCCAGCACGGGCTCTGCTCAAGAAAAGATTCAAACAACAAACTGCAAGGAGCCTTAAGAAACATGATTAGAAAAAATGAGGAATAGAACACAGTCAACTGTTGTGACTATAATGGCACATAATTCTACAAAGATGCGAACAGAGTTCTGATAAATACATCTGGGAAGCTGACATTGTATTGCCTCTATTAGTAATGATACATTTGACGCGACATTATTACGAACGACTGCATACATAAAAAGAATGTGTGGTGTCGGCTGTGATTTTGTATGCGTGTGCTTGGCGCGTATATCAGGAGCAGATGCCCGAAGGATATGAGTTCGGACGGCCAGGCAAGATGGACGATTGCGTAGGTCCGTGTGGGACCCTACGAGGTAAACCGGGTAACCGGGTAAAGGAAAACGTAACTATTATTCAGTTCCTATTTTAAGAGGTCTTGCCCTCTTTGCTATCATATTGATAAAGAGGTGTTTGAAGAAACCTCTCTTTAACTAATCCCTATATTAGCACATATAACTCATAAATAGATATACAACACTGTATTCTGTCATCATATTCATTTCTGTACAAAGTCTGCTGATTGAACTAATTGGTCAATGATAGTTAAAATGTATTTATTCTTGTATGGCATTGTATTACAAATTTTCTCTCTCTCTCTCTCTCTCTCTCTCTCTCTCTCTCTCTCTCTCTCTCTCTCTCTCTCTCTTGGTGATTTTTTATCGACCTAACAATGCAACGATAATTCTTGCATGATTTCTGACGAAATTACTTTGAAATAATCCTTCCAACTAGTCTACAAATATGAACAAAGAATTTGCTTTTATTATTTCATCTTGAAATCCAGAAAGCATAAACCCCTACGCATGTAATTCATTTTTGTCCATTAACGTCCAGAATTTTTGTCCACTAACGTCTAGAAAGACTGTCAAATGTTCATTGCAAATAGCAGCGGGGAAACGAATTATGTCAAATCCAAAGGTAAGAGTTTTTGATGTTATTGTTTGGCCTCCCATGACACACGCCAATTAGACCAATCACTGCCTTTCAGCCTGTGTTACGTTATCGCGATAGCGGTCTTTGTTATCGATATAACACAAATTTCAAGTGCCTTTTAATGACAGAGGTTTCTTGGTTTCTCTCATCGAAAGAGGAAATTCGCAGTTGAATGGGATTAAAAACAAGGAGAGCCTACGAGTAATGTTAGGTTCAGGGTAGCAAATTCGACAGGATTATTCATTTGCTCAGGAGTAGCAGCATAAGTTAAGTATACCTTAGTTTAACTAGACCACTGTGCGATTAACAGCTCTCCTAGAGAGGGCTGGCCCGAAGGATTAGATTTATTTTACGTGGCTAAGAACCAATTGGTTACCTAGCAAGGGACCTACAGTTTATTGTGGAATCCGGACCACATTATAGCGAGAAATGAATTTCTATCACCCGAAATAAATTCCTCTAATTCTTCATTGGACGGTCAGGAGACTCGAACTGGGGCCTAACCACATTATACCGAGAAATGAATTTCTATCACCCGAAATAAATTCCTCTAATTCTTCATTGGCCGGCCGGAGACTCGAACTCGGGCCTAGTAGAATGGCTGCCTAGAACTCTGCCGACTCGTCTAACGAGGAACTAATTAATGTGCAGTACAGTAGATCACAAATCACCTGTTTCGACCGTATTTCTTGGGTTCACTACCGGGCTCACGCACAAACAGTGAAACACATGAAGGACTCTCTGAAAGTCTGATTCGTTTACATCTTACAAGGAACTGGTAACGAGCACTATAGTCTCCTTAGTGTACTTGGTCAAAAGGGGGCCGCCCAATCGCTTTACAGCGCTGAAATATCTCCGTTTCTAAGTTACTCGTGGATTGTGGATACCCTTTCCTTCCTAAGACCTAGACCTGTTATAATCCTCTTTGGTTTTTCCTGGTTTTGTTTCTCTTATAAACAACTGAGTTTAGCGCTAACTCTTCTTTTAGATACGTTATTATCGTAAATGAAGATATGTGATCATAAATTAAATGAAATTTAAATATCAATAACTATCACCAGGTACCTCTCTCCCTCCTTTAAATGTCAATTCATAATTTTGGACTGTTGTGTTTTTTCACATCACTTCCAGTAATTATTAAGCTCGTTTGTCTTCTTTTAATCAGTAGAGTTTTTCTTTCTTTTCTGTTTTTTTCTTGCATTTTACGTATTGTCGAGGTTGTTTCACGATTGCACAAATGTCATTTGAAAAATAATCTCGGTGCATTGGAAATGCTCTCTCTCTCTCTCTCTCTCTCTCTCTCTCTCTCTCTCTCTCTCTCTCTCTCTCTCTCTCTCGCAGATTTCTTTTATTTTTAAATGTAAGTATAGTGTTTATTAATTAATTTTCATTGCTTTATGCCATAGTTTTCCTGTGCGTTATTATTTGAAGTTACATTGGTTTACCTTTAGGAATTAAAGGGCTCATTAATTTATTATTCATTTGTTTGAGGGCTGATGCTTCGTTTGGGGGAGATATCCATTGTTCCTTTGTTGACCTAGAGATCCTTTTATGAAATGGGTTAATACAAGGCTAATGACCCAAAACTATAATTGTTTCTTCCTCACCATCACCTTAGGGTAAACGCACGTATGGCAGCACGTGAGGAAAGCGGTGTCACATTGTCTTAATGAATATTTTCAATTTCTATTTCTATCAGTATTATTATCATAAAACTGCCCTCAGTTATAGTGAGATGTGTTTCTTAAATAAAGCCTTTTTTTCAAAGAATCGAGGAAAATACATTTGGCATCGCTCTTTCACCCCCGAGACCCTCCTTTGACCAAGTACGCTGGGTAGACTATAGAGGTCACCAGCATCGTTTAGTGAATCCAAAGTGTGTATAGCTGGCGAAATTCTACAGTAGTTACGATAATGGAACGCGACAAGATCGGAATATGGTTGTATATTTGCACACGTGTATTTAAGTAGGCATGGCATGAACTCTGTGTATTCATATGTGTCCTGTTTGATAACTGTTGCACGCTTATAGGTGAAATCTTATCAAAACGCATTTAACGAAGAATATTGCCAAATTCATTTGCATGGCGCAAAAAATGCAATTCATCTTCTCATTTTCCCATGAAATAGAAGAAATCTCTTTGTGGTGCCAATAAAGAAAATAAGAATACTTACTTGTAATGATCTCCTTGTTTCACAGAAATTTCAAAGGAAAGGCGGTAGATTATATGAGATGTCATTACCAGTCCTATGATTTATGCATATAAGATACTGAATTAATGGAACACACATACGTGTAAGTAATCTTCAGCAAATTCATTCTCCTTAACGACAACCTGTTCTTGCGGAGCAAACTGCAGTCTATGAACATTACTAGTAATTCGCACATCCATTTATATTTCATATACTCCATTCTAATCCGTATATTCTCCAACCAATGCTGATATCTTAGCTCTACTCTGTCCCTTCCTACTGCCCTATTTAGATTTTCATTTGGAAGTAACGTAGCGTAAGCTCTCAGCCGTTTAGGACATGAAGAGAAGTTACTTTGAGCGACAGACCGACAGACAGACAGAGGAGGTTAACTCATCATCCGCATATTGTTACCACGTGGATCTAGAAGCTTGTTCTGTCTTGCTCCTTTCCTCGACATCCCACGTTTCTTTCGCATTCTACCGCTGTCAGGTAAATTATGATATTTACCAGAAGTCTCCAGCAATGAAAACCATTGATCGCGGAGCAGAGGAACTGCAAGTGTATCGAACATCATCTTTAGACAGGGGGAATATAAGGGAATGGGAAGCCACTTAACCGCCGCAGAAAAATCAGATGAAGATGATGAGTCTGTCAGAAGTAATGGATAAAATCAGCAAGGTTTTCGAGAGATTCGCCCAAATGAATGACGAAAAGGAAACCGTATGTAAATGGAAAATTCGGTTCCGGTTATTAGACGAAGCAAATTATTAAGATGAATTTAAACTTGAAACAAAGAATACGACGAAATGTTGTGAACGAGTTAATAAACCTTGTGAACAAACATTCTCCATGGTTCCCGAAATTCTGTTAGATCGCAGAAAGCAGAAAAAAAAAAAAAAAAAAACCTTCAACGGCATTGATCAAAATCATGGGAAAATTAAAAATTAAACACGAAATGCTGATAAAAAGAAAAACGAATATCATGATGATAAACGTCTCGAATAATGAAAAAGAACCTATCGTATCAGTTAGGGAAAAGACAAGAGCCCCTGGCTAAAAGTTCTGGGGAAATGTCAAAATGGCTTTCAGACAGTAGCACCAGTGAAACCAAAGACCTTCTGAGTGGGACAATCAGTCACAAAAGGTTAACCACAGGCAGGAGGAGGCACAGCAATACTTGATGACAAGCTCTACGTACCCAGTAAGTGTCAGGAATTATGACGCAAGTAGGATGAAGTCATAAGAGGACTTGTGTGTTAAAAGCGCGGAAATACCAAAGTTCAAACATTAGAATTCATCAGAGACGGAACGTATACATCACAAGTGTCCACAAATACAGGACACAGAACCTTTCAAAATGCAAAGAAGAGAAATTAAAAAAAAAAAAAATTAAACAGAGCATGGAAAAGAAATGTGAATAATAGAAGCCTCTTTGGCTATTCACCTGGTGAGAATCATAACGTCTGAAATACGACACATTATGATAAATAATCAGCTCGAAACCAACCTAAGGGATGAATAACAGAGTTCCTGAATAAGTGGAATGATACTGACTACCGTGAACTGGTAACGAGAGCAGGAAAAATTCGCTTTGATGTTATTACCGAGGCAAATTCATTTGCATAATTCGATCCACAACGTGGCACTTTTGTGAATTTGAAGCTGGGTGAAGGTAACAAGATGTGATGAGAGGTTTTTGTTATTAATCTCCGGAAAGAAAATAAACCAAATTTTAGTTTTCTGTAAAAGAAAACTATTGTGCCGTCTTTGTCTGTCCTTCCGCACCTTGTTCTGTCCGCACTTTTGCTGTCCGCTTAAAAAAACTACTAAGGCTAGAGGGCTGCAAATTGGATATGTTGATCATCCACCCTCCAGTCATCAAACATACTAAATTGCAGCCCTCAAGCCTCAGTAGTTTTTTTTTTTATTGAAGGTTAAAGTTAGCCATTATCGTGCTTCTGGCAACGATATAGGGCCGTGGTTCAAGTTTCATGGGCCGCGGCTCATACAGCATTATACCGAGACCACCGAAAGATAGGTCTATTTTCGGTGGCCTTGATTATACGATGCACAGAAAAACCGATTGCGCCGAAGAAACTAAAGTACATTTTTTACTTGTTTATCTGTGGAACTTGTTTTGGTGTCGTTATAGAATGTTTTCGAAATGCCTTCATGCGAGAATGATCAGCACAGCCTTATCGACCGGTGACCGTAAATTCCACCACAGTAAATTCCACTAGAAAATTTCACCATAGGTATATCCCACCACTGTATATTCCACCATGGTAAATTCAACGGGAGTAAACTCCAGATTTTAATCATTTTCATACCGTGTGAAAGGGCTCTTGATCCTGATTTCACCGATATACAAATTGTTGCAAAAATCATCATGTAAGAGCTAATACAATGTACAATAGATTTTATTTATTTCATTTTCACTGCCAAACGTATGACAAAATACTTCCAGAGACGCAAGTCGGTGGGTGAAATGGGAAGGCACATTTTATACACCGATCTGTCTTGGTGTCTGTAGTCTTGAGTAAGGTGATTGTAATTAAAGCAGTTGAAACAAGGCGTGAGTTTTATAAGCACCTCCTTAAATTTAATGGCTGTCATGATAATTGTCCGGTACTTATGGTAATTAGAGTTGTTGGGTATTTGTACTTACCGTTGGTTTCTTTCCTTGGCAGACTCTTTACCTTTTTATTTTTTACTATTTGGTTTAACCTTGAAGCCCTCAACCATGGCTGCAACATTCACCACATCAGAGGAGGGCAAACGTAAACATTGCGATGAAGAAAATCGTACATACGCAAAGCATGGAAATAACAGTAGCAAACCAGGACATATTGGCGTTGTGAGCGTTTTAATAAAGGTTGCCGAGCTGGACTACCTACAACTTACAACCGCAGTGAACCAGAAGTAATATTTTCGTCTGACTCCCATAATCACTCAGCAAGCGGGGCACACGTTGATGCCCGAAAGGCAATTAGTTCAGTGAAGCAAGCAGTAATGAAAACGGCACAGTATCTTCACGGGAAGATACTGCTGTACAAGATCTCGATAAGGAAGCTCAATCACTGTTGCGTTGCAAACCATTCCTGGACTTCTACGTAACATACGTAACTGGAGGCAGCTTGCCAGACAAAAATAGGACACATGCAACGTGGAGACTCAACAAGAAAAAAGATCTGTCAAATTATTGATGCACGACGGAAGAAGCTAGTGCAAGATTATCAAAATGAAAACCCTCTGCAATTTCCAAGAAGCATTGCACGCAATTTGTCTTAAGAGAATTTTGTTTAAATAACTGAACTCTTTTCATAACTGCTTTTATAATGTACTCGCTGTTATTTCTTATCCTAGTGTCAGCTATTCTTTTTTTTTTTTTCTCATATCAAAATTTTTTTGTTGTGGTGGAATTTACCTATGGTGAAATTTTCCTGGTGGAAATTTCCATGGTGTAATTTACCGTAGTGGAATTTCCTTAGAACCTATAGACCAGAGTTAAATAATTTCATATGGTGATGCTTGATGGAAGATTCCAAGGTCTTGTTTTCAGTAAAAACAAAAATAAAGATTTTCTGGGTTGCAGCTGTCGAGATTCTGTGTTGCGACGTACCACCAGTGCTAGACAATTTGGCAAATCGCGCATTCCTTTGCTCTTTAATTAAGTCGGTTTAAAAGGACGACCCCCACCAAGCTACGCCCCTTTTCGAAGATAGTTTACAAATTCTACGTATAATTGTCACCATTTACGCAGTTATTCGGTGATTTTTCAATTTTTAGTTTTCTGTAAAAGAAAATTGTGCCGGCTTTGTCTGTGCGTCCGCGCTTTATTCTTTCCGCACTTTATTCTGTCCGCATTTTTTCTGTCCGCCCTCAGATCTTAAAAACTACTGAGGCTAGAGGGTTGCAAACTGGTATGTTGGTCATCCACCCACCAATCATCAAACATACCCAGTTGCAGCCCTCTAGCCTCAGTTGTTTTTCTTTTATTTAAGGGTAAAGTTAGCCATAATCGTGCTTCTGGCAACTATATAGGATAGGCCACCAACGGGCCGTGGTTAAAGTTTCGATGGCCTCGGCTCATACAGCATTATACCAAGACCACCGAAAGATAGATCTATTTTCCGTGGCCTTGATTATACCCTGTAGATTGTAAAGAAAACTCGATTGCGCTGAAATTTCGGCGCATTTGTTACTTGTTTCTGTCTGTACGACATTTTCATTCAATCAATGATTAAATGAAAATGCCGCACATGGCAGAAAAATATGTCTTTCTATCTGATGAAACAAGGACCGCAGTGGTCTCCTTCGTTGGACCCCTTCAGCTGTGTCTACCGATGCTTACCAGATTTTTGTCATTTATGAGCTGTGTTGTTCCATCATGCCTCACGTAAGCAGGAGGTACAGGTATTCCAAGACGTCTGGATAACATTAGGCAACCAAAACAAAATAAAGTTTGAGAGGCAAATAGGGAGTGAGTCATGAGTTAGTTCCATTCTAGAAACCCCTCTCGATCCTTGTGGGATTTGTAAGTCGATTGTCATCCAGAGAGATAAAGTGCTCACAAAACCAAAGTTTGTGGGCACACATTTGATGAAGACGAGGCAGGATGAGCCATATGAAACTGAACATGTTCAGTTTCCCTCGTAGGAGGGATAGTGACGTCAGTGAACCTCACGGGGTGCTCTGTAGCCATTACCAAAAGTGGTTTGCAGCGTCCCTTCGGTCACTAGCTGCACCCACTTTGCATCCTTTCACTTTACCTTCGTCCCACTTCCTTTCTTCTATCTTGCAGTCCAGCCACAACTCCCTCTCTTCCCTTTCTTGGGAACTTAATAGCCGAAAGTGGCCCAGTGATCGGTTTTTTAGCTAAATTTTCATAAATCAAATCAAATCAATGTTCAGATTCTAGTCCCGTTAGAAGAATGTCCATGCAGCGGGAACGTTATACTGACTTAAACGGGGTTTTATTTTCAATCGTTCGCATGTATTCCAGTGTGAAGATTGTCAAAGAGAAATTTTGAGAAACAGCAGAAGTGGAATGGAGGTTGAGAGGACACTCAACGAGTCTGAAACCTTCCAAACGGGCTTGAAAAGGTAAATGTGGTTCCTGAAGTGCTCAAAAGACATTTAATGGTGAGATTATGTGCTCTGAATACTCCTCTTTTGGTAGGAAATAAGTAGGGTTTGTTCAGAGGTTAATAAAACTTCAAATTGATTTTTATTAAAACCTGTTTTTCGTGAAAAAAATTCACTGAAGTGAATTTAATTTCACGAAAAAAAGTATTGGAATCTATAGATAATATAAAAAACTTTCATTTTTTGAGAAAATATCTCCACACCTTTATTTTTTCTTTGCTGAAAGTAGAAAAATACAAGTAAAATTTTAATTTACGACTACGTAAGATACTTTGAAATAAAATAAAGAAAACATGAAAAGATCAAATTAACGAAGTTGTTATATTTTTATGAAATGAAAATTATAAAAAAACATTAATAGCTTAAAAACTATCCAAACAATTTAGAAGAATATTTCCGTCGATTCATTTGATATGCGAAACATCGAAATTTCAGAAATTTCATAACAGTAGTTCGCATAACAGTTGCAAACAGACAGTATGACCTTAAGAGGCTATTCTTGAAACAGACTCCAAGGAGATCAGATTTTCTCTGTTCCTACTCAAGCATCTGTAAAGCTCTCTCTCTCTCTCTCTCTCTCTCTCTCTCTCTCTCTCTCTCTCTCTCTCTCTCTCTCTCTCTCTCTCGCGTCGTAATATAGAGTATAGCTGACGCTGGATTTATTCGGTAAAATGACCAATTATTCAAAAAATTTCCCATTGAGTTTGGATAAAATCTTTTGTTCAGTAAACAGAACTTTTCAACAACATTCACCGCTTCAGCTTCATTAACGTTTACCACTGCTGAAGAGTTTGCTTAATTCCAAAAGTTTTAATTAACAAACAACCTTTTAATTTTTTTCTGCTTGACTCTTCCGGACCATACTCGGTGTGTCCATACCTCGACTGTGAAAAAAAGGCCGAGAATTCAAGGCCTTAGTTCAGGGAAGTCGAGCATTCTCCCGAGGCTCAGGCCAATTGAAACTGGAATTGTGCCCCGCGAGAGGATAGTTTATTAGGATGGTTTATTTGACACCCCCTCTCGTACTGCAGACGATACGTATGCAGAGTGCCCAAAAGCGTAACGGATTGGAACAACCCCTATCATTAACGCAGGGTTGAACATCAAAGTAAGTACAATATGACTATAATCAACATATATATTTCACATATAAAATCGCATTATAAGTTCACATTGACAAAAAAGGCTAGCCCTCCAAATATACACACGTCTGAACTCCAATTATGGTAATACTAGTAATACACATATACAAGACAGGGGTAATAATGACAAGGGACTTGCCGTCGGTTATGTAGATGACAATAGTAACAATATACAATGGTAATAATAAAAATTATTTTAACAAAAGTAATAATATCAATATTAATGGGTATCAACTTGAGCATTAGTGGCAGTAGTAATACACTGATGCACGACAGTAGTAATACTTAAAATAGTTTTAATAAGGTTATAATAATTATAATGGATTTCTGAACAGATGTCTAAACTTCAATAGTAATAATATTAATGATACACATATACTCGCCTGTAGTAATGATGACCAAGGTCTTCACGTAGGTAATAATAATAATATAATAATAATAATAGTGTAAATCAACAGGCAATCACTTGTAGTGTAGAAATAAACAAATATTTAAGGGTAATAACAATGACAATTGTTTCAATCGGAATTACTACTATTAGATCATTTGTCAGTGTTAATATAACTTGTATTGTTGGGAGAGAAACACAGTTATAGTGTCATAGTGTTTATAAATACAATATACGAAAAATTAAGCAAAAAATTAGTTTATTGCATACCTTTCCTTAAAGCTTGCCCCTAATCTGAATCGTTTCTGAGCTACAAAGAACTTCTGTTCGGGCAGTGTTGTTTTGAGTATATCATCAGTGGCCTCACCTGTATTCGGGTGTATTCCTTATCTTCCTAAATTGTAAGAGTTACGTCTCGATACTCCAGCAGCTCAGGGCAAATGATGACAGAGATGGAGTGTTTGCGTCCTTGCACTTCCTGGAATCATTTGCACAATCCTCTTTGAGTCCCACAACCTGCGACGGTTAGCTGCATCTTCATCTTAACTTATTTACCAGCTCTTGTATGCTAACCCCTTTCTTTCTATATGTTCATGCAGTTCATATTCCAGCCTGCTATGGGACTAAATTGATCTGCTTAAATCTTGCTCCATCTGCTCCATCTGCCGCTGTGCACAAATTTCTGTCTGTATACTTTTGATTGTCATTTGTTGTTTATGGATAAGGCACCGCTGTAGTTAATGGTGTCCTTTTGAGCAGCTTCTTCTACTAACATATCTACCGTTTCATTACCAGGGGTATCAATATAGAACACCAACGTAATCTAGGTCTTTTTGCCCCTTGGTGTCCATTTCCTTGTTTTTTTAACTTCATTGACTAATTTTTAGTGCACAGAGTCCTTGCTACTTTAAGGATTATATGGCAAGTATGTTGTCCGTGATTACAAGCTTATTATAACACTATCCTCTGATTTGCCTTTTGACCAACTGTAAGGCCTTTTGATCAGCCTGTGTGGATGAAGCCGAGTCCTGTACCCTGAACTTCGTTCCCCTTCTTATTCGAAACTGCCATCATTCATTAGAGTTGCGGAACACAAAAAAAAAACCTGTGTCCTTGCTCAGTAATTCATCACAATGCAAATGGCCAGTATAACCTTGTCTTTCTGTTCGTTCTTGTGTAGTTGCTTGATAAAGTGGTCTTAGTTCATAAAGTAGAATGTCAGACTTTTAGTAAGGTGGTCTGTCTATGGTCAAGTTCATCGGCATGCATTCCCAGGGAAGATATCACTGTCCATTTTTTTTTTTTTGAGAGAGACTAAAATCTATAACATAGCAACGATGCGAATCTTTTGCTAAATATCTTTTTCTGTTCTTGCAGTCCAGCTATACCCTCCTATTTCAGGAGTGCAAGTTCAAAATCCTTTATAGAGGAACTCTCCCCATGAAAAATAACATAACCCTATCTGTAAGTTAGGTCATTCTTTTCACGTATATGAAAACAAGTTGCTGTGCTTCTTCGTTTTATGAGCCCCTTCATATTTGGATGTAATTAACCAGGAATCTTAGCTGAAAGCCCATTACAAATTAATCTTTCTAGTATTGTACAGAAACAGAAAGCTAGGATCGCGGATCTGCACCCCGGTATATCCTCCTCTTGTAACTTATGTGGAAAAACTTATGCAAGTAGTTGTTTGCTTTACTACAATAGCATGCCTAATAACACCTCATAGGGAACATCATCTTCTCCCTGTGCTGTTGATTTTTCCTTCTTTATCGACTGTAACAATTCAGATTCATTAATATCCACTGTTTCCTGAATACTCTTAGTTTACCTTTTATTCCGGCAGGCAGGCTGCTCATAGTAAAGCAGTTGTCCCTACCTTAACGAACTCCTCTGCCTTACCATGCAGATTCCATTCATTTCCTTGATATCATGGTAGGTAGTTCCAACAAAATCAGCTTCATTTTCCCAGTGGATTGCATTTTAATCTCTATAGTTTCCTAGGCCATTGATTGGAGAGATCTGTAGATTTCACCAATATGACTTTTAATTACCATATTCTGGTCTTTGACATCAAGATTGTGCTTGTACCGTTTGTCATGCTTAGGCCCGATCATTTTGCTCTTGAGATCTTTATGTAACCTTTTTGGTTTGGATAAAATAAGTGCAAGTGCTTGGATTTCACCTTTCATGTTTTATACTATCCCACATGCCTTCAATAAAAGTGGTAGTCATTGCATTGTGTACGTGAAGTCATATCATTATTAATGAAACGTCATTTCTTCATATATCAATACAGGGTTTATATATATATATATGTGTGTATATATATATATATATATATACTGTATATACAGTATATATATAGGTATATATATATATATATATATATATATATATATATATATATATATATATATATATATATATAAACATATATACATATGCATATATATACATATATACATACATACATACATACATACATACATACATACATACATACATACATACATACATACATATATATATACATATATATATATATATATATATATATATATATATATATATATATATATATATGCTTATTTTTTTTATATACAAAATTCTGGAAATGGAACGCATGTCTGAAACAAATTGTTGATTAGCTAATGTCTGAGGATCAGCAGCTGGTGTCTCATCAAATACAGTGGGTAGTCAAAGCATTCAAGTTTAAGGCTAATTCATTAACACAACTCTCCTGCTAAAGAAATTAGCAGTTACTTGGGGTTCCTAGGTGTAGGCATTTTCTGGAAACCTACTTTCTCTGGCTTATTATGATCATGAATATCTGCAGTGTTATGTACTGAACACTTACCTGGAATATATTATCAAGACCTTGGTACTTAAAAAAAAAAAAAAAAAAAAAAAAAACTAACCTGATATTTTAGGAACTGGAATTGGAATATAAAATTTAAGCCAAAAGCCAAACGCTGGGACCTGTGAGGTCACTCAGCGCTGGAAATAATGTTGAAATAATTGCTAGGGGAGGGTTGAAAGTAAGATGGAAGAAAGAAAATATGGACGGACGTAAAGTAAAAGTAATGAAAGGGGTCGCAGGTAGGGGTCGTATGGATGCTACTAAGAACCTTAAGTAGTGCCTACAGTGCACCGCGTGAGATACACTGACGGCACTAACCACTTACGGGAAATTTGTAGGAGCTTAAAAGAGCATATAATAGAGTGCTATAGAATTTTGTGACGAATGTAAGCGGTAAGAGTTCCGACCTGAAAACCTTAAGGCAAATTGCGTTGCTAATTCCGGAATGAAAGTCTGAAAACAGAATTTACACTGCTCGCTAGGGGCAATTTACAGTATGCATTTACAAAATGATGGTATTTAAAAAACCTCACAGGCGACTCATATCTAAAGAGAAATGCTTATGGGTAATTCCGAGATTACATTTCAAGTCTCAAGGACGATTAGACTGGAGAGGCCTTCTCTCAACGCACAGGAAATTGATGCAACGGTTTTCAAATGGATCGCGCAATGAGGAGAAACAATGAATAACATGTAAAAAATGCGCCGAAGTCTCTTCGGCGCAATTGAGTTTTCTGTACAGCGTATATATAATCAAGGCCACCGAAAACAGATCTATCTTTCGGTGGTCTCGGTATAATGTTGTATGAGCCGCTGCCCATGAAACTTTAACCACGGCCCGTTGGTGGCCTGTCCTATATCGTTGCCAGATGCACGATTATGGCTAACTTTAAGCTTAAAAGAAATAAAAACTAGTGAGGCTAGAGGGCTGCAATTTGGCATGTTTGATGATTGGAGGGTGGATGATCAACATACCTATTTGCAGCCCTCTAGCCTTAGTAGTATCATTCCTATTTTTGTTTTGCTTCGTTGAAGGCAAAAAAACAAAGCTCATTTCTGTATTTATCTTCGTTATATACGTTTGAAAATTAACAAGAAATAGACTTGTGATATCCTCAAAACAAAAAGTATGTAACGCCAGATAAATCACGAACGTCACTCAATCAATACATATAAAAAAAAAAAACTTTTTCGGATAATCACCTAACTAGCAGTTCTGGGCAACTACTAATTACTCTCATAAAAGGACACGTGGAAAAACTTTGAAGGCATATTTAAATGTTTACATGTCTACTTTTGTAGTCAATAATTAATGATCATTTAATATTAGCTAATTAAAGTTTTTTTTGACATGTATCGGCTAACTGAATAGCAATTAAATTTGTGTATTCGTAATGATCTCATTTTTGGGTAAAAATCACTCAAAAAGTGACGAATGTCTTTTATAATGGTTTCGTTTTTAGTTAAAAATCACTCAAAAAGTGACGAAATGTGAAATTCTTAAAGGAACGTCATTACGAATGTTATTGCTTCAATCCACCAGTTACCTGAAGATCAGAGGAAAAAACAAACAAACAAACAAGTAAAACATGCGCCGCTACAGCGTATAATCAAGGCCACGAAAAATAGATCTATCTCTCGGTGGTCTCGGTATAATGCTACATGAGCCGCGGCCCATGAAACTTGAACTGCGGCCCGGTGGTGGCATATCCTATATCGTGGCCAGAACCACGATTATGGAACTGTGATCTTAAATCAAATAAAAACTACTGAGGATAGAGAGCTGCAATTTGGTACGTTATATGACTGGAGGGAGGATGATGAACATACCAATTTGCAGCCCTCTAGCCTCAGTAGTTTTCAAGATCTGAAGGCGGACAGAATAAATTGTGGACGGACAGACAAAGCCGGCACAATAGTTTTCTTTTGAAGAACACTAAAACATTATGACAAAATAACATTCTTCCTGTGACATAAAATTTTATATACTGATATTTTATTTGTCTTGCTCTATGAATGACGACATTTCTCTGACTTATATATATTTTAAATATTTAAAAAACAGTAAATGATGTTGAAGAAATCACAAAAGCTGAACACTTTATGCGTGAGCACTTGTTGCGTCTCGGCATTTGTCCCGCAATTTCTTAAGGTGTTTCCTGTTTCTTTTACAGCGTTTGCGGCCTTTGTGGTTGTGATGCCGTAATCAACAGTTATTCAGTTGGTCGTATTCCACAATCAACGAGGAAGAAATCATTTTGCCATATATATATATATATATATATATATATATATATATATATATATATATATATATATATATATATATATTGTAATGAATCGCAGTCAGTTCAGCAAGTTCTTAAATACAAAAAGGAAGGGGACTGGAATGACTGGCAGAAATTGAGGCAGGCCGGAGGAAGGAGCTGAACGAAACGAAAAAAGCTACCTTAAACTAATTTATTATTTACAGTAATTTACATTATATACAAATGAGTCAGGTTCAGTGAGGTAATGCTTAAATGAATAATTCAATAAACATTACTCAAGAGCAAATTAAACATAACAGTCAGGAAATTTAATACTAAAATGAGTAAGTAAAATATAACAGTAAAAATAACTGGCAGTGAAAATGAAAAAAATTGAGTCAGTACAATATACAGCCCAAGTAATTAAACCTCAAATAGATCAATAAACAACACTTGAGCACAATTAATAAATACACAGGCAGCATAATAAACAATACAACAAAAGCAACAATAAATACATAAGCAGCATAATCCTCAATAATTATGTTACAGTCATTAAAACATGACACAAAAAAGTGACTTCAATAATAATATCCAAAAGCAAGAATAACTCGTCCAAAAATGTAATTGCTACCATAAACAATTAGTTACTACCATAAACAATTACACATATAATTAAGAGAGCTTTGTCTCAAAAATATACCATACCTCAAATCAAGAAATAACCATTATTGGGCTAAACGCAGCAACAGAAAACCTCAGAAGAGTTGTCGAGACAGTCACAACTCTGCTGCCGAGATACTGACTCATTGCTGCTACGAATCTGACTGCCGAGTGCCACTGTTAGAGACAACGTGACAGACGTCAACTTGCCCAAAACATATAAGTTAAATAATAGGTGAAACCACCAGATCACCGGAACAACCAGAATATTATTATTTCACCAACGTATTCAGTAAAACCACTAAACCCAACAATATATATACACATGAAACAATATATATATATATATATATATATATATATATATATATATATATATATATATATAAATATGTATACATATATGTATAATATATATATATATATACATATATATATATATATATATATATATATATATATATATATATATATATAAGTGTGTGTGTACATAGAGCAGTGATTTCTTCGTCGTTGATATGTCATTATAGAACAGGGTCGATTGAATAATTGTAAATTGTTTAGCATTGCAACCACCGAGGAACACAGATACTGCATAAGGAATGAGAAACATGTTAACAAATTACGCGACAAACGCCGGTAGGCAACAAGTACTGGTTTACATAAAGTTTTCAACTTTTGTGATTCTTTCAGTATCATCAGCTTTTTACATTAGATTCATGATGTATAGAAGTTAAGTCAGCGAAATAAAAGACAAATAAAACGATATCAGTAGTATCGCTAGCAGATCAAGAAAAATTTCATGGGGGCAGGGGCACCAATTTTCGTGTTACACACACACACACACACACACACACACACACACACACACACACACACACATATATATATATATATATATATATATATATATATATATATATATATATATATATCTCTACAGTAGATTTTTATACTGTCCCCATTTTTATATTTCGTTTATGCTATTATTATCTAAACCTTCAATATTATTATTTTGTCATTATTTTTCATGGAGGACACGTACCCAGGTGGCCGCTCGCCCTTGGATCCGCTAGTGAGTGGTATATAAAACTATATCGCAGAAAAGATTGGTCTGTCACTATAGGCTCCCTTTCATTTTATTTATCTCATCCTAAGCAGAGTTCTCGTTAAAAAAAAAATGTTGACATCAAAGAAGACGGGAAAAATAACTACAGACAAAATGGCTTTTCCTCGAAGAGATAGCCCTTTGTTGGCCGAGTTGGTTGAGCTTCAGACCGTCATTCGATGGGCCGGAGTTCGATTCCCGCCGCCGGCTGATGAAGAGTTAGAGGAATTTATTTCTGGTGATAGAAATTCATTTCTCGCTATAATGTGGTTCGGATTCCACAATAAGCTGTAGGTCCCGTTGCTAAGTAACCAATTGGTTCTTAGCCACGTAAAATAAGTCTAATCCTTCGCCAGCCCTAGGAGAGCTGTTAATCAGCTCAGTGGTCTGGTAAAACTAAGCTATACTTACTTTTTCCTCGAAGAGATAGTCTAATATACATAGGCCATGTTGCGCTTTTATAGGCTGCCTTTGAACACGATAATCAACTGAAACTACACATGTGGCGTCTGAAGACTTGCTTAAAGTATCAGGCTTCTCTTAAGATGCCGACAGCTCTGGAGTTCATTTTTACAAATTGTCAAGTTGCTCAAGGTCGAAAAAAAAAGTATATCTTAGTTTAACCAGACCACTGAGCTGATTAATAGCTCTCCTAGGGCTGGCCCGAAGGATTAGATTTTTATTTTACGTGGCAAAGGGACCTACAGCTTATTGTGGGATCCGAACCACATTATGACGAGAAATGAATTTCTATCACAAGAAATAAATTCCTCTAATTCTTCATTAGCCGGTAGGAGAGTCGAACGCTGGGCCAACAGCGTGCTAGGCAACAGCTCTACCTACCCTGCCAACGAAGAACTTAAGTATAAAGAAAAACGAGTGTGATAAGCTGGATAAAAATGACTGAATAATATTTGAGAATTGTGGAAGTAATCCTGATTTAGTCGTTTTCGTCATACATGGAAATTTTAGAATTGTGTGTGCAAAATAATGATCCATATTCTTGGACAGATCTATGTGCACAGGAACTTAAACTTAGGTATAATAAAAAAATGATAAAGGAAGATCGCATTAGTATGAGGTGCCTATAATATATCAAGGTCTTATTGTCTTTTGAACTGTTAAGTTCTATCTAAAAAATTATGAAGGTTTTTGAAAATCAAAATCATAGGATCGAAGATCGTTATGATTGACTCTTAAAATGTTGATAATCATTAGATAATTGAACAAAAGGATATCTCTTCATCAAGTGAGCCGGCTTTCAATTTATTGACAAAAATGTTTAAACAATCCATTCTCTATTTTTTACTGGGCTGACTGACTTTGTTTTGACTCATAGTGACACAGCTGGCGCTTTTGGACTTTTATTTTCACATCATGATCCTGTTTTGCTCAGAACTTCCATCTCTAATTTCAAAATTGTCAAAAATTATCCAGGGTGAATTCCAGAGAGATAATTCCCTCGTATCACCTTACCTGGGTGCGCTATAACAAATTTTCAGGTGCATTTGGAAAACAGCTATGCGTTGGTTATTTTCCTTGCTGAGTATTTTCTTGGTTTTGATTTTATTTCTTTTAATTGTTTTCCTATTTAGTTCTTCATAGTTTTTCCCCTCTTGCAAAAAATGGCGTAGGGGAGGGTGGAATGCTCAGTAAAAACAAATGGGTCCCAGGAATTTTTCTCATCCAGCATGGGCGAATAGCGTTATCAGTTATTAAGCTCTGGGTTCGAAATTGCCGAGACTTTTCAAGATGAAAGCTTGGTTTAGAATAGAAATAAGGATAAGAATGAAGGATAAAATCCACAGTACTCTCCTGTTAAGGTGATTAGAAAACCACAAAAGGAGATTCGAAGAACCTGTCGGTTCTAACTATATGGAGATGTCGAAACGAAAGTTTCCACGAAAATTTAAAGAATAAAATGAAAAGAAAATAAGAATTAGAGCATTTCAGAAATGGAACGTGTCTGAATTCTCAAGCCTTGATTTTTTTTTTTCACGGACATTACCGTAAGTCTTAGCATAATCCTCAAAAGTCCTGTCACTTTTAGAAAAAAAATTTCTTTTCATTACTGAGATTTTGTTTCCCTTAGGTAAAATTTCAGATGAAAATTTCAGATAAAGATTCCTCGGCTCAGGTTAGGTAGAATTCAGCTCGAGGGATTTCGGATATATTAATGCTGTCTTTTCAGCGTATTTTCCCTAGGTCAGAATGTAACTATTTTTTTATTATTATTTTTCTATCTCTCAGAAGTGAAAAAAAATGGCTGTATGTTGTGCCTTGGTTTTTTGGCGACCACATCATTTATATTCAAAAAAGAATTAAAAGCAATACAGTTTGTGGTTTTCGTTACTAGTAAGCAATGTTTGTCGATATAATTTACGTTCTGTACCGTGGCCCGGTGTCATAGGCTATCAGCCTACACATAAGCACACACACAAAATAAATAAATAAATTCATATAAGCAACAGCATTAAATGGGGTTCTTTCATTTTTTCTTCAAAATACGTTGAGTTACTGTCATTATTATTATTATTATTATTATTATGCATTAATTTTTGGTGTCTATTTTTCTCTCAGAACAATAGGCGAAGGCTAATTAAAATGTTAAATCAGACCTTATTTGAGAATTTTAGAGTATGCTTTATCATAATTACAGTGTGCATCTATAATAGAACGGAATATCCTTAAGTGAAAAAAGAGAGGAAATGAGGAAGGGGAATACAAATGGAAAAAATAGAGATAAATCAATAGACAAGCGCCCGAGTAATTATAGAAAAAGATAAGAAATTCAAAAGAAAAACCAACCGGTGCATTGGGCTTTGCAGTGTTAATGCATATCCCCTCTTGAACTTACGAGCGACGTCCAGAACTCCAAAAGGAGGAACATTTATCAGTTTTATTACCAAGAAGACGAAGAGCCTTAGTTACCGGACAACGTGAAATCACGGCACCACAGCAGACTGTGGATGCTAATGGTCTGCCTAGCAAGGGACGAAGCATTAGTGCTTCAGGCCGGCAGTGGAAGATCGTTCCTGAAACGAAGTTTTTGGAAGGTGACCAAACAGGACCTCATCCGACTAGTGTAAATCATCGATACCATAATATCCAGAAAGAAAACCACAGCTTCGAGCAGAATGGAATGGAATGGAATGTAGAATTTAGGCCAAAGGCCAAACGCTGGGAACCATAAGGAAATGAAAGTACAGAGGTTTGTAAGGTGTAACAGGGTGAAAACCGCTCTTTGCTCTATGAAACATTTGTTAGGGGTAGATGGAAAGTAAGACGTAAGAGAGACTGTGGACAGAGGTACAGTAAAAGAAATGAAAGAGGTTGCTGCTAGGGGTCGAACGGATGCTGCAAAAAACCTTTAGTAATGTCGACAGTGCACCGCGTGAGGTGTAAGTGACGGCACTACATCGATAGCTCCTCTCTCACGCATCAGTATTGATGCCATTGAAACTTCTCACGCGATACATTTCAATGTTGTAATTGACATTTAAAAGAGAGAAATTCAGCTTAAGCTTTCGACCTCTCTGCTCATGTCTCAAAAGACAAGGGTTCAGATCACGCTTGAAGACCGTTGCAGCTCTATGAAATGGTTTTTCTTTTTAGTGACCGATCAACATTGGGGTGCTTTTGTCTGTCTTGGACACCTTATCGTTAAATAAACCTTCATCTGTATAATGATCTGCAAATTTCCTTAAAAGGACTCCTTATACCAAAAAACACCCTGCAATTTAGGGAAGTTAAGTATATCTTAGTTTAACCAGACCACTGAGCTGATTAACAGCTCTCCTAGGGCTGGCCCGAAGGATTAGATTTATTTTACGTGGCTAAGAACCAATTGGTTACCTAGCAACGGGACCTACAGCTTATTGTGGAATCCGAACTACATTATAGCGAGAAATGAATTTCTGTCACCAGAAATAAATTCCTCTTATTCTTCATTGGTCGGTCGGAGATTCGAACTCGCGGCCAGCAGAGTGCTAGCTGAGAACGGAACCCATCCGCCCACCAAAGAACTATTAAGTGAAACTGTATGTGAATCATAGGCAAACATAAGTATGCGAACTGCTAATTCTAATAGATTAAACTCACTGAAAAAGTTGACCTTCCGAGATTTAGATTTCTCTTTACTGAGCAGCCAGTTTCAAAAAAATTTATGAAAATGGAAAATAAAATTCTTTTTTTCATCTACTGAGGATCTTCTTTGGTTCGCTTGAAAGTTAACTATTTTATAAATCACACGAGAAATATTTTCTGAAGATTTGGAAATCAGTTGGTTTATATGAATAAAATATTCTTGTTTTTCATAATAAAAATGTCTTTTAGCATCAGATTTTAATGGTTGGAGAGTAACCTTTTACTCTTAGCAATATAAATATTGGCGTAAATTTTTTGTTTTCTTTAAAAGAATAAAAGAAAGCTATTGTGCCGGCTTTGTTTGTCCGTCCGCACTTTATTCTGTCCGCACTTTTCTGTCCGCCCTCATATCTTAAAAACTACTAAGGCTAGAGGGCTGCAAATTGGTCTGTTGATTATTCACCCTCCAATCATCAAACATATCAAATTGCAGCCCTCTAGCCTCAGTAGTTTTTATTTTATTTAAGGTTACATTTAGCCATAAAGTGCCTCTGGCAACGATATAGGATAGGCCGTGGCTAACGTTTCATGGGCCGCGGCTCATAACGAGACCACCGAAAGATAGATCTATTTTCGGTGGCCTTGATTATGCGCTGTAGCGGCTGTACAGAAAACTCGATTGCGCCGAAGAAACTTCGGCGCAATTTTTACTTATTATGTTGGGTTATCAAAACCCTAGACTGGCTAAGTTCAAATGAGGCACAAAAATTAGTTAACTCTGAGACAGATTTAACTTCCAAAAATATGTAGAACTGTGAAGAAAACATATCATGCCGTGATGAAGGAGTGAAAGCTTAGATGAAAAACAAATAAATCTGAAAAGGAAGATGAAAGGAATAGAAAATACAAGTAAAATAACAGAAAGATAAAGCAAATTTATACGGGATATTTTGTTAATCAAGTTACCCCGGTCGGGATGGATGCAATGAAAGGGTTTACATGAACGCTGAGGATTTATTGAAGAATAACGGTGTATTAAGGGATTTAACTTCTTGCTATAGTAAATGCAGGGGCTGGCGAAATTTTGAGATGTAAGAAAATATGTAAATAACAACTGACAATTTTAACATTGCAAAGAAAATATCTCAGACCGGTCAATCAGGTCATGCAAGTATCAGAAAAAAAGAATTTATGAACGTCGGGGAAGGGGAATAACTACTGTTAAAAATTATTAGGAAAGTGTAGATAAAGTCCTCCAAAACGCTCAAGCAATGAGAAAAGAGTTAGTCGGAAACTGGGCTTTTTTGTTTTTGAAAAGTAGTTACTTTGCAATTAGTAGTTCGTTACATAACAATTTGATCAAATGTTTCAGGGAGGAAAGGAGAGAAATTGTTCAGTGGATGTAATGGATTCGTTAAAGCAGAAAGTGATTATGAAGCATTGCGTGCTATAACGTTGCAGAATGCAATTCAATAAAGTTTTGGAAGAATTCGACAACTCATTTTGTTTTAGAGTTGTAAACAACTCACGGCAACAATGTTAAATGTATTATTAGTACACGATGGAGCATGCATTTAAGATGCCATGATAAACTGAAATAAACAGATTAAAGAATACTCTGTCAAAAAGACAGATTACGTGAGCGGAAATGAAAAATATTAATGTGTTGACATTGTTCGTATGGTAGATACAAAATAGTATATCTGTGGGGATTTCATTGAATATACTTACTGGGTAAACACAGATACCATGAGTGAAAATGAAAATGTGGTGACTTTATTCTTATGGTTCAAACCAAATAGTATATTTGTCGGGGATTCATTAAATATACTCACGGTGAAGATGTTAAGTAGTCTTATATCCAACTTGTTTTGTTAGCACGAAGACCATAATGAAAAGTAAATCTTGCCTTCAAAAATAGAGTCATGTCTGTGTTGGCCGGTACTCTGTTGTTCTTATAGAGGTAATTATCACCACCACATGGACCATCAAAAGATGAAACCCAACTTTATTCTTTCTTTTATGCATTGGGAATGGAAGTGCGAGGGGCTTCAATGTGTTTTGGTTACTGAATGATCGTTACCTTCATGCAACTTGATCGGAACTGTTCCCAACTGTACTTTAATGTTAAATTTGGAATTTAGAAATATGTTTGACTTGAAATGCTGACACATCAAGATCCAAATGGCAGCCATTTTGATATAAGGATGATGGTTCGGTATAATTTTACTAATGCTGTAAATTATAATTAGGATGCCTTCGTTGTCAAATGTTGTGGGTTGACATGAACTTCAGTTCCTAATAGCGTTATGATAATCATTGGTAATAGCCCACAAAATTCTAATTACCTAACATCGGTTGTGACCATAATAATATAATAAATGTTCTTACACCTCTGGCTGTTCCATAGTCATGTTTGAGTTCAGGCTACTGTATGATGAATGGCTTATATTAACATATATATATATATATATATATATATATATATATATATATATATATATATATATATATATATATATATTATTCTTACAATGAAACAAGTTTTTTTTTGTATACAAGCAGTATATTTACTTGATACTTAAGCACTAAAACTTAAATACTTAAACACTAATGCAGTCCTTGATACTAATAATAATCCCAGTCACCTCTTATTTTCGTTCTTTTTTTAATCGTATTATTTTGGAACATTCTAATTAATGAGGCAGTAGATTACTAAATTTTCATCCTCTTCTTCGACCAAGACGCCATAGGTCTGCTTAACGGCTGCGCTGTAAGTACTGTACTATCAAAACTGAGTTGACTGTGCCGTGTACCATGTATCTTAAACGTATTAACCACCTGACAAAGCATAACCCAGTCAAGAAACAGCTATGAAAAGTTTGTGTTATTATACCACTACAACTGTAACTCATAATGTTGTATCTACAGTCAATAGAAGTAGCATGACAAGTTTCCATTCAAATTTAAGCTGCAGGTTGTTGCTACGTTGGAGATAAATACAGTCACAAGTTTGCAGCCGAATTTCAGCTGCAGGATGCAGACATAATTAAGTAAAAGACATTCACAAGTTCTCCGCTGAATTTAAGATGCAGGTTGTGGCCACAGTGGAGATAAAGACAGCCACAAATTTGCAGCCGATTTTAAGCTTCAGGTTGTGGCCACAGTGGAGATAAAGACAATCCCAAGTTCACAGCCAATTTTAAGTTTCAGGTTGTGCCACAATGGAGATAAAGACAGTCATAAGTTCACAGCCGATTTTAAGCTTCAGGTTGTGGCCACAGTGGAGATAAAGACAGTCCCAAGTTCACAGCCAATTTTAAGCTTCAGGTTGTGGCCACAGTGGGGATAAAGACAGTCACAAGTTCACAGTCCATTTTAAGCTTCAGGTTGTGGCCACAGTGGAGATAGTGACAGTCACAAATTCGCAGCCGATTATAAACATCAGGTTGTGGCCACAGTGGAGATAAAGACAGTCACAAATTCGCAGCTGATTTAAGCTTCAGGTCATGGCCACAGTGGAGATGACGACCATCATAAGTTCGCAACCGAATTTAAGGTGCAAGTTGTGGCCACAATAGAGATCAAGGCAGTCACAAGTTTGTAACCGAATTTAAACTTCAGGTTGTGGCCACTGCCGACCTCTTGGTTACAGACGAAAGGAATATCTGAAACTGGTCAAAGCAAAAGCAGAAAGGAAAGAAAACGCCGTATTGTAAATGTGCAAATCGGGGATCTAAATGCAAGTGGCTAATCTAGATGAAAAGGCTTGAAAGTAGAGTAGTGTCTGTATCATAGATTAGTCCGAGATGGGATCCCTGATTTCATGAGTAGGCATAACTTTGTAATGGGGGAAAAAATTGTCGAGAAGCTGACAAAGGAATGAGGGAAAAGTAAAAAATTTCCTTCTTAATGTCCTGAAACATCGCAAAGTTAATGATGCAAGTTATCGTATTTAGAGAAATTAAACTTCACTGGGCGAAAAGACATTCCATGTCACTAGGATACTAAATCATTATATGTTGTTCTCACGTGCATGGTAGACGACACCAAACTTCCTCCAATGGTTGTTTTCAAACGGAAATTGCTGCCGGCAAGTAAAATTTCCTGGCGGAATCATTGTCGATGTTCATCCACAGGGATGGATGGATGAAGGTGTGTTGCAAGCTGTGGTTGAAGAGAAGCTTGTAACGATCCAATTTTGGATGTTTCATTGATCTAATACTTTTTTATTAATCTATTGTAATTTATAATGATTTGATCTTTTTAATGAATCATTTGTCATCAAATAATGATGAAAACTGTTGGTAAAAGGATTTTAGGTTGGGGTAAATTAGGTTAGGTCGCTACAGGTTAGGTTCAACGAGTTCAGATAGTTTGAGTTAGTAAATCATACACCATAAGGTTATCAAAAGTTGCGCATTTATATATATGTGTTCAAGAATTCGTTCATATGTAGTACTTTACTTTCATTATTATTAACTTCATTACGTCTTTATTGACATTGCGATGTATGTTTTATTACTTAACCAAACATCATCTCATTTTATCTAATCTAATACCCTGAATTCTTGGCCTTTGTTTCACTTGCCGTTGGAATGAGGTATAATAAAATGCTTAAACGGGGTAGAAAGTTATCGCTTCCAAGCAGAATTTTCATGAATATTAGATGAGGCGAGATTCATTCCTCCTCTTTCCTGGAGCGTTGCATTATGAAAAAAAAGCATTCGTAATTGCAACTGTTGTATTATAAGAAGTACAGTCCGCGGAAACAGAACGTAGGCCTCACCCTTTTGCACGCATGTGTCGATGTGAAGAGTATTAGTCAGCCATAAGTTCCAATGATTTATTCGGAGAAGTCTATTAACAGTGATAAATTAAGGGATTACTAGTATCTGTTGGTGACACTTAGATACACAAACACACGTGTATATATAATATATATATATATATATATATATATATATATATATATATATATATATATATATATATATATGTATATATATATGTATATATATATATATATATATATATATATATATATATGTATGTATATATGTATATATATATATATATATATATATATATATATATATGTATATATATATATATATATATATATATATATATATATATATATATATATATATATACTGTATATATATGTATATATATATGTGTGTTTATGTGCTGTGTGCATGTATATGCTACCATTAGATATCAGTTATCCACTAATTTATCACTGTTAATAGACTTCTTCATATATATATATATATATATATATATATATATACATATACATACATATATACACACATTATATATATATATATATATATATATAAATATATATATATATATATATATATATATATATATATATATATATATATATATATATATATATATATATAAATATATATATATATATATATATATATATATATATATATATATATATATATATATATATATATATATATATGCACAAGTCACTCTCCCGGTTCAGTATTGAAAGCTTCCCCATGAGAATTTCTGATTCATACCGTCGAGTTTATCCTCATATCTATTTATTATTGCGAGTTACCCCCAACCATGCTTTAGAAAAATCAATTTTTTTTTTTTTTTCATTTCATTCCACTATTCCACAGTTAGAGACTGGTGATGCGAGCAGCATATGGCAAACGTATATCTTCATTTATTCCACAGAGAGAATAAAATGTTGAAACATTGGACGTTTCAGATTCCAAGAGGAATATTGATTAAATATAAAATGGACAAGTATTTATCACCATCAAGCACTAGCCGATTCAGAAAAATTTCATTGGAGTGCCCCACCAATTTTCATATTATACATACATCCATATATGTGTATATATATTATTTCTATAATAGATTTTTTATTTTTTCTTATTTTTATATTTCTCAGTTATGTTATTATTTTGTCATTTTTTCATGAGGGCACGTGCCAAGGTGCCACCCCCCTGGATCCGCTAGTGCCATCAAGGGACGTATTCAGATAAATAGGGGTAATGCCAACGTCATAAACACCCTCACTATCGAAAGATTGTTACGTATCATTTCATTATCAACACATTACTTAAGAGAGCCGTATACATATACATATTGTTTATATGGGAAAATAACTTCAGCGGATGAGTTTACTCTGATTTATGGAGGTGAAATGTAGATTTTGAATGTGAATGAAAGAAAAAGGTGCAGGGATTTTGAGATCAATTGTTTGGCCGCTGATTAGAAGAGGGATGGATTGCAACAGTATGAAATGTTATATATACATAAATATATATGTATGTATGTATGCATGTATATATAATGTAAATATATATATATATATATATATATATATATATATATATATATATATATATATATATATATATATATGTTACAGGAATATTTGAAATCCTGTGATTTCACGAAATCCCTGGGAAACTTGTAAAATGAGCAACTCGCTTAGGAACATTTATCCCCATGGACTATTACTAAACACGGCGAAACGGTGATTCATCGCCACTGTTTCGCCGTGTTGAGTACTAGCCCCTGGGGGCTTAAATGTATTTTGCCATATTTAGTGCTAACCCCTTGGGGATCAAACGTCCTTCAGTGCATTTCATCCCCCAGGGATTAGTACTAAACACGGCGAAACACATTTGACCCCCATGGGACTAGTATTAAACACGGCGAAACACATTTGACCCCCTCAGGGGCTAGTAGTAAACACGGTGAAAAAGTGTAGATGAATCACTGTTTTGCCGTGTTTAGTACTAGCTCTCGGGGATTAAATGTTCCTAAGCAAATTGGTCATTTCGCAAATTCTCTAGGGATTCCGTGAAGTCCCTGGATTTCACATATTCCCTGTAACATACATACATACGAGTACACACCAATATATATATATATATATATATGTATATATATATATATATATATATATATATATCTATATATATATATATATATATATATATATATATATATATATATATATATATATATATATATATATATATATATATATAAGTGCACTATGAGTGAGAAGATGCATCACATGTATTTAGAGCGATAACATAAAGAGTTGTAGAGGCTTCATTAATCATTACTGAGGATCTGATAGGGAATTGTTTAAATGAACGGCTGTAAAGTATATTAAAGAATTTGCATTCACTGGATATGATAATAATAATAATAATAATAATAATAATAATAATAATAATAATAATAATAATAATAATAATTAATTATTATTTTATTATTATTCTTATTATTATTATTATTATTATTATTATTATTATTATTATTATTATTATTATTATTATATTATTATTATTATTATTTTATTATTGTTATTATTAAAATTTTCTTATTATTATTATTGTTATTTATATAATAATAATAATAATAATATATTAATTATTATTTTATTATTATTATTATTATATTATTATTATTATCATTATTATTATAATTGTTGTTGTTATTATTATTATCATTGTTATTATTTACATAATAATAATAATAATAATAATAATAATAATAATAATAATAATAATAGTAATGATAATAATCAAAACAGTATGACAATGATAAAGGAGAACATAACAAAATATGCATGTTTGTGTTTCAGAGAGAAGCGGCAGCGCATCACATACGTGACATTTCAATCAGTGGAAAATAGCAGCAGCAATAAAGCTCGAAGAGAAGGTAAGAAAATCATGCACCCTCGTTAATTTATTGTTGACTATCTCAGTAGAACCTACGCTCATGGAAAGAACAATTTTCATAGACATGCAATTATCGGTTAATGGGAAAAATAATGATGATAATACCTGGGCATACATTTTTGTGGAAAAATTATCTCCGAGAATGTATGTGTAGGGAAACCTGTATGGAAGAAAGAAGGGGCGTTTCATAATCAAAATAAACAAGTGAAAAATGCGCCGAAGTTACTTCGGCGCAATCGAGTTTTCTGTACAGTGTATAATCAAGGCCGTCGAAAATACATCTATCTTTCGGTGGTTTCGGTATAATGCTGTATAAGCCACGAACCATGAAACTTTAACCACGGCCCAGTGGTGGCCTATCCTATAGCGTTGCCAGAAGTACGATTATGGCTAACTTTAACCTTAGATAAAATAAAAACTATAGAGGCTAGAGGGCTGCATTTTGGTTTGTTTGATGATTGGATGGTGGATGATCAACATAGCAATTTGCAGTCCTATAGCCTCAGTAGTTTTTAAGATCTGAGGGCGGACAGAAAAAAAGCCCGGACAGAATAAAGTGCTGACGGACAGGCAAAGCCGGCACAATAGTTTCCTTTTACAGAAAACTAAAAGTACGATCATCTATGGGCACAGTAACACAACACCACGTGATCAGCTGCTATTGCCTAAGATTAGTTCCAATCTCTGGAACTCGTTATTTCCCTTCTGGACATGATCTCATTTGCAAGTAGACAGTTGCACGTTCAACATCAGAATGACGATGATTCCAGTTCTAAAAATAATAAAAGGTTTGAGGAAGGGGTGGAGGGGGGCGGATTATGGGTAGGTGGTTTGTGGGGTTAGTGGCTGGCATAGAAATTATATATATATATATATATATATATATATATATATATATATATATATATATATATATATATATATATATATATATATATATATATATATATATAATATATATATATATATATATATATATATATATATATATATACATATATATTGTTACGAAGTGATCACACCTGGTTATTACAAAATAGGCCAACAAATCTGTTGTGCAAATGATAATACCAAAAGTTACTTCATATCGACCAGATACTTGAAACCTCATAACAAAGAGTCGACTGAATATCTAAAGGTACAATGATCCCATAAACTTACTTATCACTGGAGAAAATCAATATAACTTTATCAAGTTATGGATGAGGTAACAATTATTAAGTTATATCCAGATTATTGGAATATGGGTTTCACTTCAACCAGCACTGTAGCTGTCTCTCTGGTTCTATTTTACCTAGATAAGTCTCAGGTGAACAAACAGATACATCACTTACCTTATACACACTCATTAATGTCTGTAAGTGCTGGTAATCAAAATGAAACGCTATGTTTTGAAAACTTTAAACAAACAGGTTTATTTCTAAGTTCAAAAGTTATATGTAAAGTTCACAATCTCAGAAGATTTACCATTAATTGACAACAGTGTAAGATTTAAGTATCTCTTAATCAAGTTTAATTCACAAAACTTTAATTTATCAAGAAA